>NC_041779.1:1265000-1576006 GCF_900090045.1 Plasmodium malariae | reverse complement strand
TTTCATAAAGTTAAAAAAGGATGATACTTATTTTATATATTAAAAACACGAAGCTATAGTACAAGCATGAGTACAATTTTTCTTCTTCACAGGAACACTGCTTATATGTAAATATATATTCTACATTTTGCTTATACGCACTCCGAGTGTTATATTTTATCCAATCCCTTGGAACATGGAGTACTCGCCCATTTAATTTTGCCTCTCTCATACGTATACATTGCGTATGTACAAGCGTGCGTAAATGTTTATGACCGCAATGGAAAAGTAGTTTCTGCTCGAGCTAGTGAGAGTAAGTGTAAAATATTATCACTGCTGAGCCTTATGCGAATATCCAATAAAGTAATAAATTCAGAAATATCATATAGCCAAATGGAAATTAATAACTCTTGATTCGTAATATAAAAATATTTAAACGTACATATGCAGTTTTAAACTATGCGGAATAACACACTTTTTTTTTTTTCTTCATACTTTATTATCGTCTAACATACAACACTTTGACTGACAAGGAAAGATTGTTTGTATTTGTGTTTTATTTCGTACCAGTTTTATTTCGTACCAGTTTTATTTCGTACCAGTTTTATTTCGTACCAGTTTTATTTCATTTTATGCACGATAATAATTTTTTTTTATTTTTATTATTTTTTTTTTTTTTTCTGACTTTAAAATATATGCCTCTTAAATACTTGACCACTGCTATAAAATGAGAATGCGGCATAACCAACTCATTACTGATTTGTTATGCTTACACAAGAAAAAAAAAAATATTTATTTATTTTTTAGTTTTGTATTTATACATATAGGAGGTTGTTTTATTATTTTATTTTTTCCTTTTGTTTTTCCTTTTTGTTTTTCCTTTTTTTTGAAAAATATGGCCCTGACGACGGACTACTCCAAACTGGGAGAGGTGGTTTATCAAGTACAGGAATCGCCATCGCTTTATAGTCAAGAGAAATATTTTACACAAAAACAAAATGACGAATTTTATGATATAAAGAAGTTTATGTGCCTAGGAGGTACAATCAATGATAATGCAGTATATGACCTGGATAAAATATTGAAAGAAGGAAACAGAAAATGTTATAAAACCTTAACAGAGTCATATCAAATATTAGGTTATAAATATAGTACAACAAATAATAATGACAATGTAAAGTTTACCAAACTGTTTTACGACAACTACTCCAATTTGTTTTATTGTATGCACCTATATAATGATGATAAAAAATGCAATTCTTTGTTTAAGCACTTTTACAACACAATTAATTATGACAAAATTTATAAGAAGTAGATTAATGTTTTTAGTGTTCGGATGGGGGAGCAAGTCGTTATGTTTTGCTCACTTGTGGTACACGCCACGTATATATATAATGAATATATATATACATGCATGAGTACATATATATACGCAGATATGCACACACATAATACGTGCCTATTACATATAAATATGTACATATGTGTGCATATATTTTGCCAAGTGCCAAGGAAAGGCCTTTTTTTCCCTTTTTTTGTAAACCTTCATTTTGCGCAAATTATGTTATGCATAATTCCACCAAAACGGCAAACACAAATATAAAATACACATTAACAAAAAAAAAAAAAAAAAAAAAAAAAAAAAAAAAAAAAATTCTGACCATATCATGCAAAAAGGGTACCAATATGGTCAAACACTTTTTTATCGATACGTCCTTTTTGCGCAATCATTCCTACGTAAATACCGCTTCAACCTGTTCAACACATGGAAGCATTATTGAAGCATATTTTTATGTATTTATTCATTCATTTATTCATTCATTTATTCATTCATTTATTCATTTATTCATTCATTTATTCATTCATTTATTCATTCATTTATTCATTCATTTATTCATTCATTTATTCATTCATTTATTTATTTCCTTTTTCTTTTCTTTTTTTTTAAACAGCCATTTTAATAAAATCAGCATGTTAATGTGCTCTGTGCAGAAAAAATAAAACTGTTCTTGTGCATAGAAGTTTACCAACGATGAAAAACGTGTAAATAGGAAAACATGCGCAAAAGTACTCAAAAGTACGCAAATGTAAACGACACAAAAAACATGTAAATCCTGTAAAAATATGTAAGGCCCGCAAAATTTGCAAAACCTGTTAAACGCGTTAAACACGTAAAAGGTCATTCCTACAAAAAAGAGCTTACTATTTAAGAACATCGTCGAAAACAGTTAAAATTAACGATTTAAAAAAAACAAATAAAAAAAAATGTACAAATATGCATGTAAACACATATAATATATATAACATGGCTCCATTTTCCTCACCTTCCGCACCTTTAAAAGTCGATCAAATAGAGTTTTTTTCTACTAATATATGTACAGCCTTCTCACAAAATGAGCATACTCACATGAAGATATGCACGTATGTCATAAGCATAATGCTACAACAACCCTATATACGGATATATACTGCTACACCACCTCTATCCAGGCAGGGCTACCCCTCCACTGTAATCCTAAATTCGTACTCCTGGTCACACCCAACATAGCAGTCGTTTATGACGTATATAACGACTTGGTATGTATTGGGTTTACTGGGCAACTCAAAATTAATCTTTACATTATTAACTGGTTTTAGCAAAGATAATTTTTTAATTGACAAGAGTAGATTCATTTTTTTAATTCCGATAACTATCCACCACATTTCTTCCTTTTCGAATGGAAGATAAAGGGAGTGAGCAAAAGAGGAGATATCCTCATCCGTCAAGTCTCTTTCAATAGTTAAATTTAAAGTAGCAATTTCATTAACTTTATATGTTTTATTTAAATCTATTTCATATTGTACTTCTATTATTGGGAAAATATTACATACATTTGCAATTTGGCTCTTTTGTTTTTCATTTAAATGTTTTAATAAAAATTCTCTTTTATCATCATCTGCATTAATTAAGTCATATACATCCATTATTTCCATTTCATTGGCTTTTTTAATTAATTGACTATCAAAATGGGGTAACTGCAATAAGCTTGACTCATTATTTGTATTTGTTACACTTTGAGTTATCATTTGTGATACTTCCATTACAAAAAGACAGAAATTTAATATATTATTGCTACTTATGACGTCCACCAATGCATTTATTAATTTAAAAATTTTCAACAAAACTTTTTTCGTTTCTTCTATATAATTGATTGGTATACTATACCTATTTATATGTGCTTGTAAAATTATTAATGCTTTTAAATGAGCTGTAAAATATGTTGGTACAGTAATAAAATTGAGCAAATTAATTATATATTGATCTTTTTTTCCATTTTCTCCTGACTTGTTCAGGTCATTTTTGATATTTAATCCTTCTTGGTCATTTTTTAATAAATTTTTTTCATAATTTAAGGAGAGCTTTAAAAATTCATATGTTACTTCGATATTACAACTTTTGGAAATTTTTAAACATAAATAAATATCATAATTATTAATTTTGAGTAAATCAATAAAAACATTGGATAGACAAATAATTTCCAAAATTTTATTTTTTTTTAAATTTTTTAAGGATAAAATATATTCATTAAAAAAATGAACAACATGATAATCCAAGTTATAGAAAGAGGATATTATACCTAAATTACATGGTTTTAAACTAATCATATTTGTACTTTCTTCTTCTATATTTATGCAATTAGCAAATGATATAATTTCTATATTATTTTCAATCAATTCCGAAAGATAATCAGTTATGTGTTCATTTGAAATTCCTTTTAATCCATAATAATTTGGGTTTTTCTTAATTCGTCTATAAAAAAAGGACCATGTTAACCAATCAATAGCATCTTGATAATTTTCAATAGTACTCATAACTATTTCATTGTTTAAAAAATTGGGTAAATAATCTTCAATATTAGACTCAACTGTTAAAGGTTCATATATAAAATTTTTATAATACTCTTTCTTAGTTATATATGTATATATATATACAAAAGATTTAACATCTTCCCCTTGTCTACCAGCATAACTAATCATTTCTAAAACGTTCTGAATAGAGTAGTCTTCTTCTTTGTTATCAAAATGGGTTATTATTGTGTCCAATATTATTATAGTATTTCCATATACATTCAAACTGTATATATAATCATAAGCGACTATCAAAATTTGTATTGCTTTTTTATCAAATAGCATCTCCACTATTTTCCTTTCTACTTCCGTCATATTACTGTGTAGATAACACAATCCATTCTTCATCAGTTGCACCAGCATTTTGTCGTTTATATAATCAAAAATGGAATCCTCATTTGACGGCAAATCATCCCTTCTTTCATCTTCCATTTCCGAATTTCTTGCCTTTCCCCTCCCCTTCCGGGAATTACCATTACGCCTAGTACTACTACTACCACTACTATCACCACTACTGCTAGCATTACAACCACCATTCCCGCTAACCATGTAACTTTCCTTTCTGTTGATGCCCATTTGCACCATGTTACTATCTATAAGTCGTTCGATAGTTAAGTTGATGCCGTCTTTCTTAAAGTTCTTATGCGCGTTCCCTTCAAAAGCAGTGTGTGCAGTTTCGAACTCGTTTCTCATTCCTACAAACTTGCTCTCTTGGTCATAGGTGCCATTACTCCCTACCGCAGTGCCAACGTTGCTAGATCTCCCCCTCTCAACAACATAGTTTTCAAAAATGGAATAAAAATGCGTGTTATCATTATAGGCAGAGAGTATCAAATCAAGTGCTAGGGTTTTACATAATTTCTGTTCAGTTACAAATATGATAACATTTTTCTTTTTATTTAATTTTCTTATATTTTGATATACCTGCCTTTGCATGGACATATATCTATTTTGCTTGTTCATAATATTGACAGCATGCAAATATATTTCAATAGGTATATTTCGGACTGATGAAAGAAAATTATAGTAATCATTTTTTTTACATCCAATCCATTCGGAAAAATCTTTACAATTATATAAGGAACAACTAGATAGACATAGGATTCTATTTAATCCTATACTTTCATATATATGCTCGATTTGTAAATTCTGTAATTTATTTATATTATACGTGATAAAATTTTCTTTGCTACTACTATTATTAGTATTACTATTATTAGTATTACTATTACTATTATTAGTATTACTATTATTAGTATTACTATTACTATTATTAGTATTACTATTATTAGTATTACTATTACTATTATTAGTATTACTATTATTACTATTATTATTATCTGTGTCAGGTACTAGATTCATATCGAGAATTGGTAACAACAAAGAAGCACTGTTGCCAACACTTTTTCTACTTCCCTTCTTGTTTGACTTATTCAGTTGCAGCTGTGTTGATATATATCTTATTCTACTAATAACTACTTCCATAATAGCACCATTTGTAGTATCTAATAATTCCATATGATCAAATATATACAAATTAACATTTTGCAGAATTTTTTTCCTTCTCCATTTTTTTGATATATTATCATATATATTAGGTGTACTTAAAATGATATTACTTTTTTGCAAAAGTTTCATATCTACTTGCACATCTCCACTTAATATGCACATGTTCAGGTGAAACATGTTTTTAAAAACAATCCAATTTTTGTACGTTTTTAGTACAATTTCTTCCAATGGAGCTATATAAACAACTTTCATCAACTCGAGAGGATTGTTATAAATCATATCGGCCAGCTTCTTATCATTCATTATTTTATACAAATCTTTTTCATTCTTTATATATTTCCTCATGTAACTATTCAAATCGTGCAAACATTTCACTATTTTAATGATTGCCAATTCTGCTGGAATTAAATAGTACTTTGACGACGAACTACATATTATAACATTTCCATTATTTTCATATATGGAAGAAAAGACTTGAGTATATATAGGACTAAACAATTTTATATTTCTACTTAAAAAAAATTTTTTAGCTATTTCATACTTTAAAGAGTTCAATGGTAGTGGTTGTAAATCTAATAACTGTGTTGAGTAAAAATTTTTTGAGGGTAAGATAAGATCATTTAAATATAAGTTAACAGTACATTCACATTCCAACCATTTATCCGAAATTACCTTAACAATGTAATAAGGATTTTCATTTATTGGTAAAAAGAAGGTTAACAAATGGTCATCTAGAGTATCTGAAGAAGAATATACATCTTTCTTATTTTTCTTCATCATTTTGTTCTCTTCTTCATCCTTTTCACTTTCAAATATACTAGTAGTTTTATAATTCTTTTTTAATGTAAACAAATCATAATGGAGTATATTCTCATTAGATATATCAAACACGAATACCCAAAATAACATAGAGTACCCATGATATTTAGGGTTATATATAAAATCTGGGGTTATATTTAATTCCACTTTTAAAATTTTATGATTAATTGGTTGTATATATGCATTTAAATCAATTTTTGGAAAATGATGAACTAATTTATATATATTTTTAGCAATTTTTTTATTTTTAAAAATGGTAATATATTCATTTATATTCATAGTAATATAATTCTTAAAACTGATATTTTTTTTTTCTACAACTCGAATTAACTCATTACTTAACAAACCGAACTGTCTCAAGGGGGTCATAGTACTCCACATCCTTCTCTCTATCATTTTAGAAAATTTTAACGTCAATGCAATAAGACTGTACGAATTTTTTCTTAACGATATCTCAAAGAACGAGCGGAATATACGTAAAGCATTCTGGTGTATATACACCAAATCTGCATTTATTATATACCCACTCAGAGTTATATTCGACAAATATAACTGTAATAATATGTTTATCTTAGTATATGGAATGTTTATGGACTCCTTAACAGGTATAGGTAACTTTTCCATAATTATAGACAACTCAACCTTTTCCTCTTCTCTTATATATATATTCCTAAATTCTTCACTCATTGTAAATATTTTCAATAAATCAATTTCATTTGTATACTTATTCAACTTTTTGTTATACATATCTATCGATTTATAATCCACATAATAGTAACTACTTATCTTACCCATATATGTACTACTCACTGTGTTCAATTTCTTGTTATATTTTATTAAATCATATTTTTCTAATATTAAAAAAGAGGAATATATTATGTTGTAAATTCGTTTATTCACTTTTTGCCTGAACAAGTCATAATTTTCCTTATAACTTAAAAATTCTTGTATATCACCAAAGTTTTCACCCATTTGGATCCCATATAAAGATGGATTTTTCATCATACGTATATACATATATGTATAATTAAACCAATTTATAGCATCTTTTAAATTTTGTATATTTTTTAGAACAATTTCTGCATTTATAATATTAACAATATTGTTCAGTAAGGTAGATTCAATAAAAAGTTGTTCATTATTAAGAGAAAGATAGAGCTGTAAATTTTTATGATCAGTAATAATAATTGCTTTACCATTTTTATCATATTGTGGTCTACCAGATCTACCAATCATTTGTAAAACATCCATAGCTGATAATTCATCAAAATCGCCTATATTAATATTGTAAACACTCGTACCTTTAATTATTACTGTGTGTGCAGGTAAATTAATACCCCATGCTAATGTACTAGTAGAAACAAGGACTTGTAAATGTTTATCTGAAAATAGATCTTCCACTAATTTCCTATCCGTTCTTTTTAATCCTGCATGATGGATGCCAAAACCGAATGGAAGAATCTCCTTCAACTCATCATTAACGATAGCTTCCTTCTCGGAAAGTAATATTTCGGTCGAAATCTTCTTATCAATTAAGAATTTGCTCAAGTTATCACTTTTCATAAACCTATCAATTAATATCTTTGCTGTTCTGTATGTTTCTTTTCTACTATGAACAAAAATTAAAATTTGATTTTTTCCTGCTTCTTCAAGTACTTTTTCATATGTAATATCATTCATTAGTGCATATTTCTTTATGCCTTTCTTTTCTTTTATACCTATGTAATATTGCTCCAGCTGTACTGGTCTAAAGGAATAATCAAAATAGAACACCCCTTTTTGTAAATCCGCTCGTAGGAATAACCCTACATCTTCATAGTTGGGCAATGTAGCTGATAAACCAACCAATCGAATTTTCTTTTTATTCATATTTATTATTGTTTCATTTTTGTTAACTACATGATTGTCACTACTAACCATGCTTGATATTTTATCCTTACCAAATCGTGCAGTTTCTTCTGTACTAGTAGTGCTACCATCATATATCAATGTGTTATCTATGTACCTGTTAATACGCGTTATAATACTCTCTAATACATTACCCCTAACTTCATTAAGTAAATGTATTTCATCAAAAATAATTAGTTTTACTTTCTGTAACAATATTTTTTCATTCCATTTACGACTAATTATTTCTAATTTTTCTGGAGTCATAACAATAATTTGGCTATCATCTATTTCTTTACTACTTAGATGTACATCACCTGTTAACTCACTTACCTTCAAATTCATACATTTTAATCTCAAGTTAAATGATTGCACTTGTTCATTAACTAAAGCTTTCATAGGAGATATATAAATAACCTTAAAATTCTTTTTGTCAATATTTCCACTTGTTAATCTATTACTATTGATAACATTTAATATACATAATAATGCAATATTTGTTTTACCTGACCCTGTTGGAGCACATATTAACATATTCTCTTCATATTTATTAAAAGCTGTATCGTATACTTTTGACTGTATTGCATTTAATTTGGTTATATTAACACAGGAAAAAACTTCCTGACTCCATTCAGGTAATTCTGTAACTGGTATTAATCTAATCTCATCTGGTGATGTAAAGTAATTACATTTATTACCTATTTTTTTATTTGAGATGGAACTACTACTATTACTACTATTTCTGTCCTTCATACTTCTAATGATAATTTCATCATATTCTTTCTTCTCTATTCTTTTACTATCCGATGGAAGAATTACTTCTTTATTTAAAAAGTCATTATTCTTCTTTAAAAGGTCCATTTTTTCTAAGTCTATGTATTTACCTTTAAAATTTTCCCCTATTATATAACTTGATTTTTCCCCCTTCTTCTTTTTATTTCCATCTAGTGTTATGTTTACCTTTCCTGCGTTCCCTCGCCTCGACGTTTGTTCCCTTGAATTCGATTTTTTGTTTCCCTTTGAACTTCGACCTTCGCCCTCCTCATCATGGCTATCACCACTAACATTTCCATCGCCGCTATCACCGCTGATATCAGTACCATCATTGACGCTCGTGTCCACTTCGTTCTCGTCCTCGTCCTCGTCATCCTTCCCCTTGGCCCGCATCTCATCATCATCATGTATAAATCGCTGTTCAGGCAAAAACTCATTTGTACTATGCTCATATTTTTCCTTATTAAATAAATTATCTGCTTCCTTTCTCATCGTTTTTACAAACTCACTTTGCTTGTTCTTTTTAAAATTTTTAAAATTAGACAAGTCTTCTAAAATTTCTTCTCCTTCTTCTGTTTTTTTCATATTTTCCATTATGTATTTTTTTTCCTTTTCTGTTTGTGCCTGACCAAGCAAGGTACAATAATAAATTTTCCATCTATTTTTTATTAACAATTTAGCCATGGAAAAATTTTCATATTTTAATATATTAACTAGTTTATTTTCACATTCTTGGATATCATATATTTTTAAAATATTTAAAACTTCTTTTTCTTTTTCTAAGCATAGTGATGGGTCAGTAAAAACTTTATTCAATTCTCTTTGTAACCAGTGTGCATCAATGGAATTCGTGTCCAGGTCATAATTTTCCGTATTTTTATTTTTATATTTGAAATCTTTATTTACATTTTTTAAACTCAGATGATTTTCATATTTCTTTTTTTTCCTTTTCAAATGGTTCAATTCTTTGACGTTAGTTGTCTTCTCTCTCACCTTTTGTTTCTCTTTCTCTTCCTCCTCTTCATCCTCTTCTTCATTTTTTTTTTTTTTTTTTTTTTTTTCTCCTTTTCTGTTTTAATTTTTTTTCTTTCTTGTTTGAATCCTCCTTCCCTTTTTCATCATCCCTCCCACTGATCTTGTTACTGTCACTCGTCTTTTCGCTATCATCCTCATCCGCTGTATCGTCTTCATATTCATTTTCATCTTCCCCCTCTTCTTTTTCGTCTTCATCTTCCTCATCCTCAGCTTCATCTTCATCTTCTTCCTCCTCATCCTCATCCTCATCCTCATCCTCATCCAAGTAGTCATCACTTAGTTCATCCATTATGTCACTATAGTTGTCATCATTTTTTCTATTCACATCTCTCCTATTTTTATGATTAAAATAATCATCGTCTTCCTCAAACACTACCGCAACTCCTTCCTCCTCATTGTCCATTTCCTCAATTTCTTCTTTTTTGTTAAAATCATATATTTCTTTTGATAAATTATTTAGTTCAATAAACATCTCATCAGTTATGGTAACTTGAAGAGAACTGTCGACTAATCTTTTTTTCTCTTCATTATTTAAGCTATCATCTTTTAAAATATATAATATTTCATTACATGTACTGTTAATAATATCCCCTGTATTGTCACCTATCATATTTCGAATACTACTCAAAATTTTACTTAGTATTTGTTCTGTATATTTCGTAGTTGGCCTATATAAAAATATATCTTCAATATTCATACTCAACACACTTCTTTCCTTCATATTATTGTTATTACTCCTATTTCTACCACTCTCCCTTTTTAATTTTTTACTTGTTTTTTCAAAAAACTCATCTTTTCTTTTATTATTAGCTCTTCGATAATTTTCTTTATTTTTTAAATCATTAGGTTTACTATATTCTACTTTATCCCCCATCTTATACTTCAACTTACCTACTAAACTTTCACTTTCCCCCGTCGGTTCATTGTGGTTTGGTACTGGTCCCTCCCTTTGCAGCACCAGGTTTGAGTTCATGCGATACTCAAATCTCTTGAACTTTTCATATTCCTCCGCCATGTTTCACTATATCTGTAAATGTGTTTGTGTACCTAAATGTACATGTGCAGGTGCAAATTAGCGTACATGTATATATCACATGAGGAAACCTCTCACGTACACTTTCAAAAAGGGTATGTACGAAGTACTTGGTACTATATGCTAACGTGTAACTGAAATTATGCTTTTTTTTTTTTTTTTTTTTACTGCTCAGCTGAACGCAAACAGCCAAACAGGACAAGGTAACGATTTGTTCGCGTTATATGCGTTATGCGCGTTATTATGCGTTATTTGATTTTCCAAAAAAAAAAAAAAAAATAATTAGATCCTCTTCTTTTAATTTCCGTAAATCCCCAATGTTGTAATAATCATTCGTACTATCAATATATCGTTTCTAAAAAATATTTCTGTTTTAATAAATTTTTACAAAATTACATATCTTCAGTAGTTTTAAAATAATGTTTCCTCATCACTTATCAATTATCACTTATGACTCATTTTTTTTTTTTTTTTTTTTTTTTTTTTTTTGACCCAAATTAAAATATAACTTTATAACGTTTTATACACTTGTGTAACAATGGTACTATTCCAAAGTATGTTCATCTGACGTACTCGTAAATGTAAAGCAACATCTATACTAATTTGTAATTAGCAATATACATGATCTTTTCGTGCCCGTCGCTGGGGCATAGTTTTGCATATATGCAGATTCGCCCCCTACGATATTAAGCTTATCTTTGAGGGTAACAGTTGTATATATATATATATATAAACATGCATACATGCCCATGTACATACATACATACATAAGTACATACATACATAAGTACATACAAACATAAGTACATACAAACATAGGTACATACGTACACTTAGTCGCTTGATCAAAACCTCTTACAATTCGATTATCCCCCTTTTCTATAACAAAAAAAAAAAAAATTATGCCAAAATAATCAAACTATCGTAATGACTTAAATGGAAATAAGAAAAAAGTTTATTTTAAAGTGTAGTCAGTCGGGTACATACAAATGGAAAAATGCATAAACTGGAAAAAGTACAAACGATTAATTACAAATACTTATATTAATAAATATGTATATTCAATGAATGATAACTTAATGGATGATTTATATTCAACGAAGTTATTAGCATCAACGTGTACTGGCAAAATAATTACAGCCCTGTGTATATATACATATATATATATAATTATATAAAACATATAAATATATACAAGTACAAAATATACATATAAACTTGCACTTTTTGTACACGCATAAAATTGAACAAATTACGTATGCAGCAGCGCAGCGTGACAGAGCTCTTATATGCAAATATCAAATGTATGTTTATTACAGATCATTTTTTTTTTTTTTTTTTTTGGATGAAAAAAATATACTTTGTATTTGTACATGTACACAAAAAAAAAAAAGAAACTACATACAAACTTTTATTCATAGGCGGAATTATTTTTTTTTTACTGTTCATATAAACATACATACATACATACGTATATACGTATATATATGTAAATATGCATACATACATACATACATACGTACGTATATATATGTAAATATGCATATACATATTTTATATTATTTGTATAACTGCGCATAAATTAAGCAAAAAAAAAAAAAAAAAAAGAAAACTGCTAACAATAAACGAATGCTAATTAGTATAAGTCAGAAAAATGGGCCAGGGAAACTTCTTAAACTTTGAAAATATATTTTTATCATTTTGGTAAACGTTTATGAATGAAATGCATATCTTTAATTTGAAAGGTTTTTCATTCATTCGTACTTTTATTTTTTTTCCTTGTTTTATTTTTTTTTTCCAAAACATGTTGGCTTTACACATAGCAATGCATATACTACTAAAAGTGTAACACCATATTCATTTTACTGATACACTGATAAAGCAATGTATGAGAACATGTGTATTCAGTAAAATTGCATAAAAGGAAATAAAAACAACTATTTAGCTAACGAACGAACGGTCGAACTTCCATTGTATGTGTTCTTCTTCCCCACCTTTTCAATTTACGTATAGATGTATGAGCGCCTCGTAAAAAACAAACGTTGGAGCAGCATCACTTCTCCGTCATAAGAGCGATTATTTTGCTTCCTATCTAACAGTAATACCGTGTGCACGTGCTTATATACATATATATATATATATATATGCACATAAACATTTATGCATGTATTACAAATGAACAAGAAATGTACGCACGTAAAAGGGGAAGGCTCTTACGCTTGCATTCACGCCACCCACAAATTTATTATCACAAGAGGAGCGATAATTTTGCACATAGAGTATGGCATCTCCTTTTACTTTTTAAAAGTGCATTACATCCTTTTTCCCAAATTTATTTTTTTTTATTTTTCCCATTTCGTATTTCATTTTTGGTACAAACTTGTGCCATATGTGTATAGGAATTCCAGTATTATATTAAAAATTATGGAAAAGAAATTTACACATATAAATATATATACATACGTATATATAATTATATATGTGTATATTATTACGGCCTACGCGTTTCGTTCTTCCGTTCTGCGTAAAAAACATTCTGTTAAAAAAAAGCTTTAAAAAGGGCACACACATGCATATGTATATATATACAGGAAAAGATGGAGAAAATTTCACAATAAGCATAAAAATAATGCACACATATATATCATACATAGCTGAATAGTAAAAATTTAACTTTCATATTCTATACACAGCTATATATTTTCCAATCCTATATATCATTTAAACCCACTACTCCTATTTGAGTATCTGTATTGTTAAAAATGAAGTAGCTTTTTTCTATATTGCGAAAAAGCTCACGAAGGAACATGCACTGTTAAGGTAGGCATATGTACGTATATGTGCTACAATTATATATATATATGTATGTACACACATATATATATGCTTGTTATATACAAACAAATATATATTCTTGTTATGTACAAACACACATATATGCTTGTTATGTACAAACAAATATATATGCTTGTTATGTACAAACACACATATATGCTTGTTATGTACAAACACACATATATGCTTGTTATGTACAAACACATATATATGCTTGTTATACACATATCCACTACATTCCTTCATACAGTAAGGCACCTACATTCCACAAATGACGAAACACATAGACCCCTAGTACCCATCAAACCTTTTCCATATTGTACACTTTCTTGTTAATATACCTTGCAAAATTGTTAATAGCGTTTTCACCTTTTGTCGTTAATCTTCTTCCTTTTTTTTTGGGGTTTTGTTCTACATATCCTAAGCTTTCTAACTGCTGTAAAATAGATCTTAAAATTTTACCACCAGCTAAACTAGTATGATTAGGTGCTACTCCTCTTCGTTGCTTGTAGCTAAATTGTCTTCTTAAAAAACCTACACCAATATCTGGATGTAAATATAGTCTCCTTAAAATACTTGATGCTTTAATATAATACCAATCTTCATTTAAAGGGGCCAGTTTTCTACCTTTCCCTGTTTTTACAAAATTACACCATTTTGGAAAGATTATTTTGTTATGCAGCTTTAAGTAGTTTGCATACGAATTAATAAACAATTCTGCATCTACATCCTTTATGCAATTGTTTGTCCTTGCAAAGGGCACTGGTTCCAGTAACCTTTTGTTAATCGTCGCTATTTCTTCTGTGAATTCTTCAGCCTAAAGAAAATGAACATTCAAATAAATATATCACTGGCCATAGACGAACACATACTACTACGTGAACATATACAACGTTAAAATGCATTTTTACGTACGTGAACACACGTACACAGATACATACATACATGCATAGATACATACATACATGCATAGATACATACATACATGCATAGATACATACATACATGCATAGATACATACATAGATACATACATACATAGATACATACATACATAGATACATACATACATAGATACATACATACATGCATAGATACATACATACATGCATAGATACATACATACATAGATACATACATACATGCATAGATACATATAATGAAATATGTACAACTACAATACGTACATTCGGGTAAGCATAATATTTTATATTTTTTTTTTCTCATTTTTCATTTGTAACATTACCATCTTTTTCTTAATCTATATCTCTTCAGTGAGTAAATAAAAAAGAATGCTAGTGTCAACTAGGGTTTCATAAATAATCCTTAATAATTTTATTACAAGAAAGAAACGATTCTTTAATATTACAGTTAACGCTCTCTTTAAAATAAAATATAAATTTTGTTTATTCCCTATTTTTTCAGAAAAATAAAAAATTCATTTTAAACTTTATTTTTTATATTTATATTAAAAATAAAAAAAAAAAAATTTATTTTTTCTTAGAAACTTATTGGCCATTTTTAATTATGGTAGTGGAATAGTGGGGGGGGTAGCAAAAAAAAAAAAAAAAAAAAAAAAAAAACTGGGGGATTGGTAAATATTTCTCCTTAAAAATTGCTAAAATGTATAACTATGCATATATTGAAATATAGCACGCATAAATACGCAGTATTATTTATATAATTATATGTGTATTCATGTATGTATGTTTATATGCGTATTTGTATGTATGTACGTATTTATAAGCTACGCGAGTTTGCAGCATGTGCATATACAAACTTATGACCCTATACCAGTGATTATTGCACGCAATACGTGTTACTATAAAGTAAATGATCATCGCCTAATTTGTGAAGCCCATATTTTGCTGTTTCGGGATAGTGTTAGCAGTTCATATAAAATAATTTTTTATATGAAAATAAGCTCTACGTTTATGGTAGTTATTTATAAATTTATTATTTTTTTTTTTTTTTTGCTTGTTTATTTATTTTATTTTATTATTTTATATTTTTTTTTTTTTTTTTCTGTACTATTTAGGCTACATACTTTTTTATCTGGAGAAGGTAATGTTTTTTCTCCTATTTAAAAAAAAGGAGTCAAGTAAAAATAAAAGGAATATATTTCAACCCCCCTTACAACTCCTTATATATTATTATATGAGTAAAATATATCATCATTTTTCAAACAAAGCCATATTTTATATTTTCGTTTTAAAAAATTTGTGTACTGCATTATTTTTTATTTCATTTATTAAAATTAATTATATATACTATTTTAAGAATAAAAATGAACAACTTTTTTTTTTTTTTTAATTTTAATAATGTTGTATTTATTAGTATGATATAAGATTATTATGTATACAATCATGTGTTGTATGTATATATGCTTATGTGTGAAGGTTACTAGAAGGTTCAATTATTTTTTTTATAGAAATACGTAAATGGGGCATTTCCACATTGATTCATGTGCATATATACATATATATATCCATACAACATGTATTTATAGTTTTTTATTTTCAAAGTAACAGTGGTAACAGTATCACTATGTCGCCATCACGTTGAAGGTAGAGAATACTTCCACATTTCAATGCGCAAATATTTTATCCTACATCAATACGTACATACAAATGCTTATATATATAATTTGTTATGTAATTCTGTGTGTGCAAATTTACGCGCGTTAAGATAAATTCACTTTTGCCTGAACAAGTCAGAAAAAAAGAAATACAAGAAATTGATTTTATAGCAATTTTATCAGTACAACTTTTTAAGAGCAGGTGAAAATGTGCTCATTAAAATGGCGAAGGCTCCATTCAAAACTTATGTCCATTTAGGTTTCCATTCCAGAAAGTAAAACGCAAAAAATATAAAGTAAAATGAAGTAAATTTTAGTAAAATAAAGTATATTATAGTAAAATGAAGTAAATTTTAGTAAAATAAAGTATATTATAGTAAAATGAAGTAAATTGTAGTAAAATAAAGTATATTATAGTAAAATGAAGTAAATTGTAGTAAAATAAAGTATATTCTAGTAAAATGAAGTAAATTGTAGTAAAATAAAGTAAATTATAGTAAAATAAAGTAAATTATAGTAAAATAAAATAAAATGAGAATACTGATGGAAATATTTTGCATGACCTTTCCGCATGAATGTACATAAAAAAAGGTTAACGTGTAAATGTTTCATTTGCTCCATTGGTAAGGCAAAAATGTTCGTTCTTAATAATTCCGTCAGTATGTACATATATATATATATATATATATATATATATATATATATATATATGTATATATATGTATGTATGTGTTACACGCAAATGATGTGTATGACTTTTAAGACGGCAAAATGGAAAATACAATTTTAAAAGAATAACTTAGCTGCTGCAAGTCTCTCATTTGATTTATATAAGAGCATAAATTAAATGGACACCATTTTAACACTCAAAATATGATTTAATGGAACAAAATAAATAATTAAAAATATAAAACAAAATTGCTTGACTGATTTGCAACCCTTGCTTTGTTTTTCACCATATAAAATCTAAACGAGCTTTAATATTAAAGCATATAATACCGTATACGTGCTTTTCATAAAAATTTTAAAATTAAGTCAAAGAGATAAATGACTAAAGTTAGGAATCAGTTGAGTTAAATGCACATATATTGACACACGTATACATTTATGTATTTAGTAAAGAGGGGATTAATTTATGCATTCGAAAAACTGCGTAAGGATAAACATGTGTGTAAATGCCAGTGCATAAATCCGTACGTGTATGTCCGTGAGAGTGTTATACATGTATGTACACCTATTCGCACATTTTTTTTTCATGTTATGCTTATTTTTTGCGTGAATATATATTATATAAATCATATATGCGACATAAGTTTTTATATTACATCATTCTTAAGTTACAAAAAGGTCATTGCACAAAAGGCCCATATATATTCACTCATAAATATATACATACATAAATATATACATACATAAATATATACATACATAAATATATACATACATAAATATATACATACATAAATATATACATACATAAATATATACATAAATAAATATATACATACATAAATAAAAATATATATAAATACATATGATCATGTTAAAAAAAAAAAAAAAAAAAGCACATACACATATACACATATATACCCACACACATACACATATTCATACCAATACGCATATGGGAAAATGCACGGATCGGGAGCATTGTGTGCGTTTGTACATATATATATATATATATGTATACACTTAAGTGTGTACATGGGTGAGCACCTATGTATGTACGTGTTTAAGTACCAACGTATGTACATGTGCATGCATATATGTACGCATTATACACATATATGTTCACGTGCAGGGGCGCGATTTACTCGTATCCCTCGTCCTCACCCTCCCCTTCATTTGTCTCAATGCCCACCTCCTCATAGTCTTTTTCTAAAGCTGCTAAGTCTTCTCTTGCTTCGCTAAATTCCCCTTCTTCCATACCTTCTCCTACATACCAATGAACGAAAGCTCTTTTGGCATACATTAAATCAAATTTTTGGTCCATTCGAGAAAATACCTCAGCAATAGCAGTGGAGTTACTAATCATACAAACAGCTCTCATAACTTTTGCTAAATCTCCTCCTGGAACAACAGTAGGAGGTTGATAGTTAATTCCACATTTGAATCCAGTAGGGCACCAATCAACAAATTGAATTGATCTTTTCGTTTTTATAGTAGCAACAGCTGCATTGACATCTTTTGGTACAACATCGCCTCTATACATTAAACAGCAAGCCATGTATTTTCCATGACGAGGATCGCATTTAGCCATCATAGAAGCAGGTTCGAATGCAGAATTCGTAATTTCTGATACGGACAATTGTTCATGATAAGCTTTTTCTGCACTAATAATAGGAGCATATGAGGACAACATAAAATGAATACGTGGGTATGGGACTAAATTGGTTTGAAATTCGGTAACATCGACATTTAAAGCACCATCAAATCGTAGAGAAGCTGTTAAAGAGGATATAACTTGAGCAATTAATCTATTTAAATTTGTATATGTAGGTCTTTCAATATCTAGATTTTTTTTGCATATATCATAGATGGCTTCATTATCTAACATAATAGCTACATCTGTGTGTTCTAATAAAGAATGCGTTGATAAAACAGAATTGTAAGGTTCTACTACAGCTGTTGATACTTGAGGTGATGGCCATGAACAGAAATTTAATTTTGATTTTTTTCCATAGTCAATAGCTAATCTTTCTAATAATAAGCAACCAAGACCACTTCCTGTTCCACCTCCTACTGCATTAAACATTAAAAATCCTTGTAATCCTGTACAATTATCTGCTAGCTTTCTTACTCTATCCAAACATATATCAACTATTTCTTTACCAATAGTATAATGTCCTCTAGCAAAATTATTTGCTGCATCTTCCTTTCCTGATATTAACTGTTCGGGATGAAAAAGTTGGCGGTACGTTCCTGTCCTTACTTCGTCAACCACGGTGGGTTCTAAGTCAACAAACACGCATCTCGGAACCTGTCAGAAGAGTCCAACATAGATGTGCGTGCATGCGATTGAGCGACAGCGATGGCAATTTTGACACATTTTTGAGGAAGTTTTACGACAATTTTGAGGCAATTTTTATGCAGTTTTACGGAATATTTTACTACACTTTTACAACATTTATTATGGCACATAAGGTTAACTAACGAGCACTCCTCTGAACGTACTCACGTGCAGTATTACACTAGAAGTGCAATCAAGAATGAGCAGTTATGCATAGATGTAAAGGATCTGAATGCTATTCATACACAATACACAGATATGCATACTACTCATATAGAACATGGTATATGCAGAATTAGAATTTGTATTATTACATGCTTTCCTGCTCCAGTTTCTGAGAAGAATGTGTTGAACGCATCGTCTCCCCCGGCTACCACTTGATCACTGGGCATTTGACCGTCGGGTTGAATTCCATGCTCCAAGCAAAACAGCTCCCTGTGGGGTTACAAAAAATTTGCACATGGGCATGTGCGTATGGGTGTAATGTATGTACGGATATACACCCGTATATATGTACGTTTGCAAATGTATTCATTCATTTATGCACTCACTCATCCACTAATTTATGCACGACTTTTTCGTGTTCCCTTACCAGCAAGCATTTCCAATTTGAATTCCTGCCTGACCTACATGTATACTAATGACCTCTCTCATTGTCAAAAATTTTTAACTGTGTTGATGTGGAAAAATGGGAAAATAAAATATCTATTTTGTATATAAATAATGCATGATAACCTTGTGGGCTCAAATAAAAAGAAGCCAGCACAAGGGAGAACTAATAAAAATAAATAAGTATTTCACAAAAGGTATACAAATAAAGAGCTGTTATGCGTAGAGCCTACTTGTGTGTATCCATTCATGAATCTGCTTATATATTTATGTATATTTATACATGTACGTATACGGATATGTGTACATTTACATATACATGTATCTATACATACATGCATGGAAACCCTACATACACATATTTTTTTTTTATTATTAGTTCCATTACCTTTTTAATATAACTAATAAAACTGTGTGTGATGTATGGATAAGTGAATGGGTAAAAAAAAAAAAATTATGTAAACTTTTCTATTTATGTTTGCTTTCCTTCTCAAGGCTATATTTTATATACTTGCTTAATGTAATGTGTGTTCTTATTTTCTCTTTTGTAAAAACTGAAAATCATTTAAAATATATATAAATGGCTAAATAACTAATTGACTAAATGACTTATTGTTTTTTTTTTTTTTTTTTTAGTATTTCTTTCTCTCTTTTTTTTTTTTTTTTTTTTTTTAATTTAGTAAAAATAAAGTACCGCATGTAAAAAAAAAAAAAATATATATCGCTGTAAAATGAAAAATAAAATATAATAATAAAGTATAATAAACTACATTACACATAAATAGTTAAGTTTCTAATTTGGTAAAAAAAGTTAATAGCTGAGTATTGCTCCAAAATAAAACATAGACAGATGCACATCTAAACAAATAGCTTCAAATCCATCCCTTAAACTGTATTGCGTTTATATATATTTTAATATGTATACATGAACACATTACATTATTTATCATATTGGTACATTAAAAAAAAAAAAAAAAAATGCTAAAAATGTGGCATCAAATAGGTAGCTAATTGTGCAAAAATTAACATATCACTCTTACCTCTTATAATAATTTTTTTTTTTTTTTTTTCTACCTTACTTTAATTACAAAGAGACAAATAAATAGAGTATGATGCTATGTTAGAAATATATATATTTCTCATTCCTTGCACATTTTAAATTACTAAAGACAATTGTAGTGTATGGGAGAATGGTTTCTAGGATATGTGCATACACTGCGCTTGCCTTTATGTTTTATTCATTAGTAATTGGTGAGTAATTACTGACCAATGATTTTATAAATGCTTAAAAAACAAAAAAAAAATTGTGGGAAAGAGATTGGGAATAGAAGTGGGAATAGGAGTGGGAATAGGAGTGGGAATAGGAGTGGGAATAGGAGTGGGAATAGAAGTGGGAATAGGAGTGGGAATAGAAGTGGGAATAGAAGTACGAATAGAAGTGGGAATAGAAGTACGAATAGAAGTGGGAATAGAAGTAGGAAAAGGAATGGGAAAAAGAGTGGGAAAAGGAATGGGATAGAGAACTGGAAAGAGCAGCAAAGAGAGTAATAAAGATAGCAATACAGAGAGCAATAAAGAGAGCTAGAGAGCAAGAAAGAGAACGGAAAAGAAAATAAAACTACAATAAAAAAAGCTACGATATTAAGGAAGATGCAGCAAAAAAGTTAAACATTGCTCAGAAAACTAATTCTTCTGTATTTATAAATGAGCAAATTATTTTGTGTAATTTTTAATTTTTTTTTTTTTTTTTTTTTTACATTTATTTGTATATCTTTATAAAATGCATAAAATATATGTACACATAGCACTAGTACTTTTTTTTTTTTTTTTTTTTTTTTTCAGCTCGTTTTTGCAAAATGTTTTTTTATTCCTTTTAAAAAAGTGTAAACTTGATTGCACAATATACAATTAAGGACTTACTACATCATACGCTTCATCACACACATATATATATATATGAGCAAAACCTTTTAATTGCCGAATTTCATTTTTGTGTAATTCCATGAACCCCCTAATGCCATTTTTTAAAAAACAAACAGGGAAATGTTTACTATACCGTAGATGAAGCTACGCCTTTTACATGGCGCACACATGTGTGTGCATATTTTGTTTACATATATATGTACATATACAAGTGCATACGTGTATGTCTACATATATATATATATGTATGTGTTTTCATATGCGTCTTTTTATATATAGGCACAGGTAAACGAATGTTCCAACTGCCTTTTTTTCTTTCACGTCTGTAATATTATCTATTAGATGCGCGCTCTGTGTAAATGTTATAAGCAAAGGAACACTGGCTTTTTCTAAAATTCTATCAAATTGTTACCTAAAATGGCAAAATACAAATAAAATACTGCTTCTATTTAAAAAGAAATTACTAGTATATCGATATTAGAAAAAGATTTTTTTTTTTTTTTTTTTATTAACGGAACATGCTCCTTCACACCTTTTGCATAACACAAAAGTGTACCATATTTGTAAAGCTGAAAACGAAAAGAAAAGAAAAGAAAAGAAAAGAAAAGAATACATATTTAGAGTAATAAAATGGATGCTCTTTAGTAGTATGTAAAACAACTATAGGCAAGCAGATCCACAAAATAATATGAAAACTTCAATTACAATTAGACTATCCAAAATCTCAAAAGCCATAATAATGCTTCAAAAATAAATGTAGAGAATACATTTTCAGTGTTATAACAATAAGAAATATATCATTTTATTTTTTTTTTTTTTTTTTTCCATTACACCCCCGTATTTTAAAAATCATCATCAATTAATATACGAATGCATAGTATTAATAAAATATGTGCACATAATAGAATACAATGTAAAAGTTAGTACTGTTTTCCACCTAAAGATGCTGCTTAAACAACACGTACAATCAGAAAACTCATAAGATAAATTGCTCTGCTAATGGGAAAAGACATAAAAAGGAATTTTTTTTTTTCTTTTTATTTCATTATTTTTATTTTATATTTTTTCCTTAATATTTTTTCCTTTATCTATTTTATTTCCCTTTTTTTGTTTTATTTTTTTCTTCCATTTTTAGCCATTTTATTAAATACAAACACCCAGGTTTATACATAAGCATATATAAACTATTCGGTCTTTTATTCCATATTACAATATTTATGTATACTATAAAAGTAAAAATATATCATGTAACTTTTTTAACAAATATCCTAGAATATTTCTACTAATTTTTTACTTGTTTATCTGTTTGTATGGAAACAAAAAAAAAATATATAAAAATAAAAATATATACAAAAGAAATGAAAAAGAAAGGGTATATAAATGACTAAACAAATTTTTGCTCCTATAAACAAAATAACTGAGAAACAAATTGAAATAAGTAAATAATATAGTACTAATTTTTAGTGATCCACTGAAAGGTTTGTATTCTCATTTGTTTATGCCTTTTCAACTGTTCTTTTTTCTGCCTGACTTGTGCATGTTGCTCATTTATTTGTCATATTACACACACACACACATACACATTTGTTCATATATATGTAGCTACAAGTATGGGCATATTTTAGAACGTTCAAACTACCCTCTGAATTTACCTTACTCTGTAACTTCAAAAAAATATGTAAACATTCAACAACTCTGATAAATATATAATAAAATGATCTTTCTCGTTGAAAAGAAAATTTCAAAAATAGGTTTTAGAAAAACATTCTAGAATTTATTGTCACTGCTTGAAAAAGATTGTTCCAAAATGGCTAGTAAAAAAAAAATATATATATAATATATACATATATATACATATATATACATATATATAAAATATATACATATATATACATATATATATATATGTGCATGGAGCATTTTTCCTGACGATGCAAGAAATAAATTCCAAAAACTGTAATAAAAATTATAACCGTGCAATTAAGAAATGGAGAAAAGCAGCGATTGTTGAGAATGTATCATTTAAAAATAAATATAGAAAAATTGATAAACAAAAAGGAAAGCTATTTTTTCTTTATTTATTCTTCCATTTTTACTTTTTTTTTTTTTTCCCTCATCATTTTAGAACAGTAATTAAGGTCTTATACAGGCTTGCAAAATGGGTTAGTCAAATGAGGTAGTAACAGAATAGACACCAAACTTGCGCTTTTGCTGAATGATGTTTCTGTGCTCACCCAATTGCTCGCGTATAAGTACAGGTAACTACGTGCCTATACATATATATATATATATATATATATATATATATATATATATATATATATATGTGTGTATACATAGCTATGAGTGTATGCTTGTGACTTCTCCTTTCTTTTAACTGTTTGAACGAACCCAAAAAAGACTATTATTCCATTTCAATATCGCATATCATATTTTGCAAATTATATGAAAAGAGCTCCTTAATATTGGAATATATGTAATGAAAAATATTCTCAAAAAGTTTTTTATTATTTAACATTTTTTCACAAACATCTCCCTTTTTTAAGCCATAAAATTGAACTCGTTTTAGTATCTTTTCCTCTGAACTCTTAATAAATGAATTTTTTTTTTTTTTTTTTTTCCTTTTTTATATACATATACATGTACATTAACATACATATAATCGTATATATATGTATATATGTATGTATGTTTGTATGTATATATGTATGTATGTTTGTATGTATATATGTATGTATGTTTGTATGTATATATGTATGTATGTATGTACGTATATGTGTACATATTTATATACTCCATTCCACGAGGAATTCCTATATTATTAAAAACCGTACATTGAAGTATTATGACTTAAGTTTTATTTATTACCTCTATAATTTATTGCAAATAATTTATTCATACCACCATATATAAAACTTGATGCGCGTCTTTTTTCAGATCATAAAATTTTTTAACTTGCAATAGTTGAAAAATTTTTTAAAAATTAAAAAAAAATTTTTTTTTTTTTTTGCATTTTGCATTAAATTAATATGCTCTACTGTTGCTCACTTGTGTCAAGAAAAAGAAAAAACATTTTTGTTTCATATCGGAACAATGCTCTTATATTATTCACAATTGGTACGTCAACCTTTTTTTTTTTCTTTTTTTTTTTTTTTATTTATACAAAT
Source organism: Plasmodium malariae (assembly GCF_900090045.1). Classification (NCBI taxonomy): domain Eukaryota; phylum Apicomplexa; class Aconoidasida; order Haemosporida; family Plasmodiidae; genus Plasmodium; species Plasmodium malariae. The sequence continues at coordinate 1,550,961 of NC_041779.1, read as the reverse complement.
TGTTTTTTTTAATTCAATATTTTTGTGCATTTTTATTTTTGCCATAATTCTGTATTTCCTTTTTTTTTTTCATTTTTAAAAACTTTTCAAGCCTTCGCAAAAAAAAAGAAAAAAATGTAGTTAACCCCATCGACGTGCATACTTGAATATGCACATACAGTGATGTATGTGTACGCATATGTAACTTCCATTGTATATGTGTTTATGTACGTACGTATAAATGTATGATTGCCTTTTTCTATAAACCTGATTAATGCAATGGTCAAGCTTTTACAGAAAACAGGCACACATGCGCTCACATATATGTATATATATATATATATATATATATATATTATATAATATATAATATATAATATATAATATATAATATATAATATATAATATATGATATATAATATATACATGTGTATGCTTGTCTGTGTGTATAACGCATGTACAATGTACGTATACGTCGTTCGCATTTGTTTAGTATATACAAATAAAATAATATTAAGAATTTTTTTTTTATAATTTTTCCTCTTTCGGAGCTGTCCTTATTTTTTATTTTTATTTATTTTTATTTATTTTTATTTATTTTTTTTTTTTTTATATTATGCAGTACGTCATGGAATCAATACAGTATTTTTTCGTAATGCATACATAAAAAAAAAAAAAAAAAAAAATTTCTTCTAAAAAAAAAAAAAAGATCTAAAAATAAAAACCTCACATAATACATTATGAACACTAATTCATATCGTACATATCTTTTTTTTTTTTTTTTTTTTCATTCGAAAAAACGTTAAACATCAATTGATACGCACATAAGGAAAAAAAAAAAAATTGCATTAGTGAGATTTATTACATACAAAGCGTAATATATATATGTACATATATATGTATATACATATATATGTATATACATATATATATGTAAATATTTGTATGTATAGTGCGATTTAAAAAAAATTCATAAAATTGTGTATTTAAATTTCAATCTTTATTTTTATTTTTATTTTTCTTTCTATTTTTTTTTTTTTTTTTTAATGTATCAGTGCTGTGCTAATATAAGTATGTTACATGTATATTTTTAATTGTACTACAGAAAAAAAAAAAAAAAAAATAGAATGGTATATGGTCGACTTAAGTAACTGATGCCATACATATATTTTTTTACTTCATCAGTCAAAAGTAAAAGTATGTGTCATCTGTTAGCGTTGAGTGAGCAAGTAAATCGTTGCAATATTCTACATTTATATATATATATATATATATGCGTACCTACATTCGTACATATATGCATATATACATACACATACATACATACGTACGCACACGCGTTTATTTTAAATGTATGCATACTTATGCCTTATTTAAAAACAATAAATTAATTTTACTAGCTCCTTTACATTTACAAATATATTGTAGTAAACATCCTTAAAATAAAATTTTTCATTTATAAAGGCGCAACTGCATTATGAATTTTTTTTTTTTTTGAACAAACCCAAGTCAATAAATTATATACATAAACGTACATAAACGTACACAAACGTACACAAACGTATACAAACATACACAAACATACACAAACATACACAAACATACACAAACATACACAAACATACACAAACATACACAAACATACACAAACATACATAAACATACATAAACATGCATAAACATGCATAAACATGCATAAACACACACAAACATACATAAACGTATACAAACATACATATGTATATGTTTATGTATACATATGTGTATTTTTTTTTTCCTGTTATTAATATACAATTGTTACATTTTACATGTACATATATACATACGCTGCATATGTACGTACGCACGTACCTACATACATACACATGTATACGTATATGTGCATAGATGAAGAACATTCACTGGTATAAGACTGAAACGCAGTAATATAACTGAGCCATTAAATATACAAAAATTAAATTATTTTTTTTTTTATGTACTAAAAAATATACAAATAAAATATGATTTACCCAATTTTTGTAAAGGGCAGTATAATGTACATGTGTAATACACATATATAATTTTAAATGGTAAAAATAAATAAACGGATGAATAGATAACTAAATGAATGAATGAGTGGATAAATAAATGAACGAGTGAATAAAAGAAATTTAAATTAATTGAAACCAATTTGCGCTAAAATTTATTTCCAAGATTTAAAGTAGTACCATAAATTAAAAAAATATCAAGGTGTACGATAACGAATTTTCAGAAGGGAATGAGAAAAAAAGAAAAAAAAAGGAAGATAAAGATAAAGATAAAAGATAGAAAATAGAAGATAGAAGTTAAAGGATAAAAGATAAAAGATAAAAGATAAAAGGTAAAAGATAAAAGATAGAAACTAAATGATAAAAAATAAAAGATTGAAGCTAAAAGATAACAGATAGCATATAACAGATAACAGATAAGAGGTAAAAAATAAAAAGAGCTAAACTGCAATTATAAAATAAATCAAGTGAACGGGAAAAATAAAATCCAACCATCAGTGTACCTTAAGAGGAGCTAAAATAAAAGAACAAGTCAATATATATGTATATACATGTATACGTAATTATATATTTATGTATATGTATATATGTGCGTACGTATTAGTCGAAATAATGAAACACTCTTAAACAGTAGAATATTTTAAAAAAAAAAAAAAAAAAAAAAAAAAAAAATCCTTTTTTGGAAAAAAGTGCAAAGCTTGATGATTTAAATATATGCTTCACTTAAAAAAAAAAAAAAAAAAAAAAAAGGTATGAACTGTTCACACCAAAAAATAGCAAAACGTTAAAACGAAATAAAACGAAGTATAACAAAGTAAAACACTATAAAACAAAGCAATACAGAACAAAATGAAATGAAATTGGTTAGGAGAATTAACAGCTTTTTATTTTTACGTAGTTACGAATTGTAATTACAAAAAAAACAAAAAAAAAAAAAAAAAAAAAAAAAGTAAAAGTAGAAGTAGAAGTAGAAGTTACAACAAACAGTAAAAGCGACAATAAAGAGGTAAAAGAAAACACAGAAGAGCCCCTCCCCTTTTTTTTTTTTTTTTTAAATAATGAAAGACTGCAACAAGTACATATATTTACACGAGTGTAACAAACGTGATAACACATCCTCTTCTGTCAAAAGAAGAAAACACGTATGTCAAAGAAAAGGTGCACTGAGTATTGAAGAAGGAAACAACCTTTTTTTAAGAAATAGAGTTTTGGGATGCATGTATGATTACACAAAATTTAAAATTATAATGGACGATATGAAGAAAACATTATACACTCGTCCACAAAACAGTAATGTGATCATCAGTAACAACGACAAAGGAAGAAAAATGATGGATAAGGAAGAGTGTCTAAACAGAGCGCGTTTATTGAATATTTTAAAATGCTTTAATACATTGGAGAAGAATGTACCGGTGTATGAGTACGAGCATCTGTTGAAGTGCACTCTGTCCAAAAACGTTAGCAGTAATGTTAGCAGTAATATTGGCGGTAATATTGGCAGTAATATTGGCGGTAATATTGGCGGTAATATTGGCAGTAATATTGGCGGTAATATTGGCAGTAATATTGGCGGTAATATTGGCAGTAATATTGGAAGTAATGTTAGCTGTAATATTGGCAGTAATATTGGAAGTAACGTTAGCAGTAACGTTAGAAGTAACGTTAACAGTGATAATGATATATATGAGGGGGAATGTAAATTGAAAAATGCAAGTAGTGCTTTTGATAAAAAGCTAGATGAAGTTATAAGGCATTTCCTTCATAACAAAAATGAAATTCATTATGAAGTCAACCATAGAGATTATGAGGATAAAGTCAACCACAGCTACTTGTGTAGTAACAACTATCACAACATAGCACATCTCAAGTCAAACTCAAAGGGTTATATCAGTGATAGTAATATATATTTTTATAAAAAAAACAAATTTATAGATAAAGTATACGATAAGAAAAAAAAGAAAATTAAATTTACCCCTCTATGTTACGACATGCACAAAAGTAATGGAAGAAAGGGAGATGGTAGAAATGGTAATAGTAATAGCGGAAGTGGTAATAGTAAAAATGGTAATAGTAATAGCGGAAGTGGTCATAGTAATAGTGGAAATGGTAATAGTAATAGCGGAGGTGGTCATAGTAATAGTGGAAATGGTAATAGTAATAGCGGAGGTGGTCATAGTACAAATGAGTGTAACAAATTCTTACTCGTGACAAAAAAGGAGGAGGTAAAGAAAACTTCCTGTACAAAAAAGTATGCACCTTCCATACTCAGTGAGAATAATGCAAAATTGTTTTTATATAAAAAGAAAATGAATCAAATAAGTAAAATTTTATGCAATTTGAATTATTTCAATAAATTCAATAGTTGTGAACTGACAAGAGAAATTATTAAAAAGAAGAAAAAAAAAAAGAATAACTGTAATAATGATGATAGTAATAACTGTAATAATGATGATAGTAATAACTGTAATAATGATGATAGTAATAACTATAATAATGATGATAGTAATAACTATAATAATGATGATAGTAATGACTATAATAATGATGATAGTAATAACTATAATAATGATGATTGTAATGATAATTGTAATAATGGTGGTATTAATGATAACTGTAATAATTCAAAGGAGGGAAATGAGGAAGGTACTCCTCATCCCTACTGTGTAAACATTCATCCAGCAGGGAAAAGGAATAAAAAAAAAAATTCTAAATTTACAGAATTTTCTGTACAAGGTCAGACACTTGCACAAGGGGAAAAAAAACATGAACAAGGATATCCAAATGCAATGTTTGATATGCGTAATGACGTAATAACCGACAAGTGTAACTGTCTTGAAAGGGAGGAGGATACCACTTGTTCTAATAGGAATAGATCTAATTACTACTCTGACTGCATGCATGCAAAAAAAAAAAAAAAAAAGCACTCCGAATATTAGCCATACAAACAGTACTGAAAATCATAGTGATGATGGTAATTTTACACAAAAGAAAATAAATCCGACGCAGATGATGAGGAAGAAGCTCAACTATAAGATGCACTTCAAGCTGCCCCTCCATGTTGATATAAAATATCTTTTGCAAAGGAAGAAAAAAAAAAAAAAAATAATAATAATAAAAAATGAACAAGGTAAGGAAGAAGGTAAGGAAGAAGGTAAGGAAGAAGGTAAGGAAGAAGTTAGTGAAGTGGTTGACGTGGATGCAGAGACCAAGGAACCATTCTTTCGTAAAGACAACAACAAGGTAGAGGAAATCAGTGTGTCCCATGCGAATAACAGAAATATACAGAAATATAGAAGCAACGATGACAAAAATAAAATAGATGATGTAATTATAACTACATGTAACAATTATGATAGAAATGTTAATGACTCTCAAGATGAGAGAGAAGTCTGTCAACACTATGATGTGAACAAGCTTGCTAATATTACTAATACATTACCAAATGCAACGAATGATGTTAAAAATGGTAATAACACATACAAAGGAATCGATATAATTAGTTTAAACAAAGTGAGTACTAATGATGTCCATCATCTAGTTAACGAAGGGGATGGCAGTAATGGCATAGCCACATGCACAAATGTCTCACATAATAAAAAAAAAAAAAAAAAAAAAAAAAAAAATCCTTTGCATAAAGAGAGTAATAATGAAAAAATGTATGAGAGTTATAGAAACAAAGCAAAGGGAACCTTAGAAAGGAGTATAAAAAATGAAATGAACAAACATAGCGACACTTCGAACCGTGTACCCAAAAAGCATGGTTCCCATTTATGTGAAAGGGATAGCAATAGGAATAAATCACAGTTAAGAGATACATACAATTACACAGATGTTACGAATTTGAAAAATAATTTATGTGCTAATAGCGGTAGAGGAAATTCAAAGGTTAACAAAAAAAAAAAAAAAAAAAAAAAAAAAAAAATTTACTCGGATAAAGAAAGATTATGTACAGAAAATTCTAACGCTGTAAGCGGTTATAACGATTACGTAAATGACAATAACACTAGGGATAAAATAAACGTCAGTAATGATAGTAGTAATAATCATAGTAATAATAATCTTAGTAATAATAATCATAGTAATAATAATCATAGTAATAATAATCATAGTAATAATAATCATAGTAATAATAATCTTAGTAATAATAATCATAGTAATAATCATAGTAATAATAATCATAGTAATAATAATCATAGTAATAATAATCTTAGTAATAATAATCATAGTAATAATAATCTTAGTAATAATAATGATGATAATAATAATGATGATAATAATAATGATGACAATAATAGTAGAGCGAGTGCGGACTTAGCGAGCGCTCGTTCGAAGAGGACTCACATTTCACACGCAGCAGTAAATAGAAGTAGTCAGTGGGACATTTCATCTACACCAGCAGCTTATTTAACGTATGCACAGAACTTAAACAACGATATAAGAGAGGCTCTTCTTTCGGGTAATGGTAAACATGGTAACTCTGATGATAGATTACATATGAGCAGCATTAAAGATGATCCAGTAGGAAGTTATACTGATGGGCTAAGGGAACAAAGTAAGGATATCATGAACAAGATGAGAGTAGTAATTAGTCGAGAACGAAAAGCAGAAAAAGAAATAAACTCAGTGAAAAAAAAAAATTATAAGGAAGGAACACATATCAGCAATTACTATAACACAAATAACATCTCAAAAAAGAGCGAGCTTAATAACTTGTCTAATGCAAAATCATCCCTTTGCACTCAACAAAATGTAGAAGAAAATAAAGCATACACAAAGAATGACTGTAATGAAAAGAAGGACGCTTTTTTAAACATCCAAAATGGGAATGAACAGTATGTAGTGGGAAAAGGATGGAATAATGGTTCTTCCAGTGTAGGTAGTAGAAAAGGCAAAAAAGGCAAAAATGAGCGGATAAAAATGGACATAAGCAGAATCACTGGTAAAGGTATAAGTAAAGGTGTTCATGAAAGCTTAGGTGAAAACTTAACGGACAAAGGAAACATCCTCTCAAACTGCATAGAGAGAGATAAGACTACGAACATGACCAGCATTGTTCGTTCTAACCAGTGGGGAATAAACAACTTAAAGAATGTAGATGAAGAAAAGTACTCTGTTGCAAGTTGTTCAATGAAACATAACACACATACATATTACACTCATGAGGAAAAGAAAATGTTTGTTGCATCTAAAGAGTCTCTTTCTGTTATTCGTGCCAAATCAGCTAGCTTAGAAAAACTGTCATCTTTGAAGGATGATAAAAATGATAATAATAATGATGATAGTAATAATCGTAATAATGATAATACAAATATGGTGAGGGATATGGACAACAAAGAGGAGAATAACATAAGCAGAAACAATCAAAACAATCAAAACAGCCAAAACAGCCAAAACAGCCAAAACAGCCAAAACAGCCAAAACAGCCAAAACAGCCAAAACAGCCAAAACAGCCAATGTAACGAAAAAAAAAAAAATAAAAAAAATAAAAATAAGAAAAATAAGAAAAAAGAAGATACCATCATATACTTCGATTACGGTCTTTCCAACTTCGTTGAAAAATTGTCAAATGATATGGGAACTAGTCAAAAGAGTAATGATAATGGAGATAATGCAAATGGTGAGATGTGCAATAATGAAAATGGTAATGTTGTATATGAAAAAGATAATAGCAATGTAAAAAAGGGGAACGGTCCCTCTAATGCCGAATCAAGTGTTGATACATCAAACAAGATAACAAATGATAGTGTTAAAAATTTGAAAGAAATGAAAATTGTAAATATTAGTTACCAGGAGGGTACAATGAAGAGGAACACGGACAAGATTAGTCCCCATAGCCGTACATATGAACTATACGGAAAACAGAAGAGCACAGATATTAAAATTGGGAAGGCAAAGTTTATAACGAACCAAACAGATGTTAATCTAGAAAATAAAGAAAATGTAGAATTGTTAACGGAAGGAAAAAGAAGGAAAAACTGCAGTCACACGAACAAAATGAATAGCATATGTACAAATGATCAACTTACTGTAAACAATTCTTTTAAATATTATGAACCTAATGATCATTTAGATAAAGAAAAGTGTGACGAATACTTAGTCGCTAATAAGTGTGTGCTACCTAAACATAGATCTGCAAAAATGTATTCTAGAAAGTATTGTTGCGTGAGTGAAATAAATCCTAGTGTTAATAAAACAAATTTGGTACAGGAAGCAGCATACAGTGATCATCATATCGGAATGACTAGTATAGATAAAGTGCACGACTTAAAGAAGAATAATGAGAAGAAAGCGTCTTCAAATGTTATAGATAAAGTAGTTGCAGTTAATGGTTATGCCACTATGCATAATTTGGATGGGAACAGCATGGAGGAATGTAGAAGCAGCAGAAGGGGTTGTAGTACCGTTGTTTGTAGAACTAAAGCACAAGAGGATAAAGCGGAGATTCACAATACTAGCGAAATGTTTGACACACCCACGAACAACATGAATAGTTTAAAGAATCAAAATTACTTGAATAATATGTTTCATATGAATAAATTACAGGGAAAGTATACAAAGAACAGAAGGAAAGAACGTAACTGGCGTTATGAAAATTTTGAGTTCTTTAATTATACTCATTACTATAACATGCAGCAGTTAATGAACAGTGATGGTAAGTACACATACAATAATGATCATTTTATTAATATGATAAAATGCAATTATGATAATAATATGTTTTGTATAAATTATGCAAACTACCTTAACAATTTATATTACATGCATAATAGGAAAAATAAGTATTATATAGATATAGAAAAGGATATACATTATGACAGTAGGATGATGATGATGATGGGGGTTTATATTCCACCAAATAGTAACTACTTAACACCCAATAACATGCATGGAAAACATAAGAACATAAGAAATGATGTTACTGCTTTGAGTGCGAGTGGTTGCACGGATGCACATGCTTCAGGAAATGCAGAAAGTTGTGCTAAGGGTAATTACAAAAATCAAGTTAACATAAATGCGGTTAACACGAATGTGGAACGTACTAATGACGACGATGAGGATAGTGCTTTTAGGACTATCCCCCACAGTAACAACTTTTTTCATAATGACGATTCCCCGAACTCTCATTATAACAATCATATAAATGTTTACAATAGTTATGGCCACAATAACTGCAGTAACTTCGATAACTGCAGCAACTTCGATAACTGCAGCAACTTCGAGAACTGCAGCAACTTCGAGAACTGCAGCAACTTCGAGAACTGCAACAACTTCGATAACTGCAGCAACTTCTATAACTGTAGTTACTACCATAGGAACGACGTGAGTGAGGAATACCCAGGTGTGCACAACAGCAGGTTTATAAATGAAGAAGAAAAAGATGTAGTAGGACTTGACATAAGAGGAATAAAATATCATTTGGATAGCTTTCCCAAGTATGCAGAAAATTATAAGAAGTATATGAACACGAACCCAAGGAAGTATCCAAATGAGCACATGATGAATTACAATTATTTCCGTAATAAAAGAAAAAATATTGGAAATAATGAACAGGACAATATATATCATAACGTTGGAGTCTATAATTCCATGAGCAATGGTAACAAGGTGTGTATTCTCAAAAATAAAAAAAGTACTCAAGAAGTGTATGATGAACTGATTAATTACTACGGAAGGGAAGTTAACCATTACACTAGCAACTGGAATAACAGCGGCAGAAACAGATGGAGCAACAACTGGAGCAACAACTGGAGCAAGCACAGCTGTTATAGTAGAGATGACGTGAGTAGAGATAATTGTTTTTATAATCACAACGTGTATAGAAGGAATTATAATGATACAGGGTATAACCACAGTGCCACTGGGTATAACTACAGTTACAATGGGAGTAACTACAATTACAATGGGAGTAACTACAATTACAATGGGAGTAACTACAATTACAATGGGAGTAACTACAATTACAATGGGAGTAACTACAATTACAATGGGAGTAACTACAATTACAATGGGAATAATTATAATAATGTTAATATGTACAGCACAAACTGGATGCACACTAACAGCAGTCATGATAAGAAGGATCATATATATTTTTTCCATCCGAAAAAATTTCACATGAATAACAAAAAAAAAGTACACTCAAACTATGGGCTTAGTAACCATCCTTTTAATTACAATGATAGGAAGCAAAACAACTTTTTTTTAAAAAAAAAAAATAAACTACCCCTTCTCGATGAATCATATATGAAGAATACCATGGCAAATTTTCATAATTGGAACGTATATCTTAACAGTAACAATAATACGTTCAACACATTTTACAATATGAATAAGGAAAGAAATGACAATAACACAAACACTTATAATATTATGTATTCCTCTACGTATAACCAATTTTTAAATGATTATGCTCTTTTGTACAACTGTTCGTATAATATGTACTACCACCCTTACGCTGTACCCCCTGCACCGATAGGAATAATGCACCCATATGGAAACACCAATGAATTGCCGTATTCCTTTAATGGATATATGGATTCAGGGAACAGCAGCATCTACTGTGTTGACAATGGAAATGGAAATGAAGAAGGTAGAAACAGTATTAGCGTTGTTAATAGAGGCAGTAACTGTAGTAGTGGTGGGCATGGTAGTAGTAACAGTCGTAGTAACAGTCATAGCGATGGAAATGATAAGAGGGATGAAGAACGGAGGGAACGTTTGACCCTTCCGGATTGCATAAATGATTCAAATAATAGTAGAAAAGAATACAGTCAAGATGCATATGCTTCGTTTGCAAATGATATTGAGAAGACTTCTTCGACCAATACATACAACAAAAGAAATAGCAGTTACAAGTATGTAGATAGAAATGTTGTAACGAAAAACAAAAGAGATATATGTGAACGGACAAACAGCGTGGATAGTGCAAAGAGTAGTATAAGAATACAAAGTACATATATGAAAAGCAAATCCTCAAGAGATATTGAAAAAGGAGCAAGTGAGAAAAGGTGTACCCACAGTGCAGCGTTAATAGGAAAAAATGGTAAAGACAAAATAAAAGATGATCACAGTGCTTATGATAAGTCGAAGGAGAGTCTTTACATAAAGGAATTGGACAACTTGGAAAAAAAAAAGAAAAAGAAAAAAAAAAAAAAAAAAAAAAAAAAAAAAGGAGCAAGGAGGATAAGAAGCAGGATCAGCTGGAAAGTTCCACCATTGTAGGAATAAATGAAAAATACATTTCAAGTGAGGAAAACATTATGGGGAAGCAATGTAATAAATTATTTACAAGAAACACTAATGATAGTAATTTTTTATGGAAAAAGAAGTGCTACGGTACTAACTGTCATAATTCGGATCGTAGTGATGATGACGAGGTTATTGTATTTTCCCGTTCGCATAATGTAACAAAAGAATGTGTAAAAAGAATTACTTCTGATAATATAGAGCTTGTCAAAGGGGAAGGCCAAAATGAAAAGGGGGAAAATTTTCATTCAGAGGAGTTCAAGTATAGGAAAAAAATGGAGCTCCAGTTGAATAATAAAAATAAAAATAAAAATAGCAATAGTAATAGTAATAATAGTAATAAAAATAAAAATAGCAATAGTAATAGTAATAGTAATAATAATAATAGTAATAAAAATAATAATAATAGTAATAAAAATAATAGTAATAGTAATAAAAATAATAGTAATAGTAATAAAAATAAAAGACACACTCGAAGCTGCTTAATGAAGACAGAAGAAGCCCTTCTGAGTGAGGATGAAAAAATGGAAAGCCGCTATATGAATGAAAAAAAAAGAAAAAACTATGTTTGTTTTAGAAAAAATAAAAAAAATTCTAATATGGAGTATAACTCGTTAGAACAAATGAACAGGCAATTCAGTTGTATCAGTTCAAGTCATTGTGGAAATTCCATTATGCATATAACATGCTTACCAGTACGTTTCCCCGTACTTTTAGCCACACCAAATAATGGAAGAAGCTCATCATTAAATATTTACAACAGGGGAAGAATAAACAGTTCCACCGACAACTGCAATAGGGGCAAGTGCATTATGGTAAATCAATGTACATCCAGCTTGAACCGCATTAATACTGATAGGAGAGGAGGTAATGGGGATGATGTGAAATATAGCAATAATAAGAGTGAAGACGCTAGTAGTAATCACGCCACTAGCAACTGCACCACTAGCAACTGCAGTTCTAAGTACAACTATTCCAATGATGCTTATGGCGAACGTAACGATGTTAGTACAAAATGGAGGGGAAGGAGCTTTCCTGTTAATGACTACAAAAAAAAAAAGGATATCATATTACTATTATACAAAACAGAAAACAAGCTAATTGATTTATTGAAAAGGGTAAAGCCATCTAAAGATATTAAGTTGACGAAACAAAGCATTTTTATATTTTTATCAAAGTTAATAAAACATTTATTTAAATGTGAAATTAATATTTGTACAGTCGGCTCAACTGCATATGGAGTAGACTCAAAAACTAGTGATCTCGACATTGTAATTCAGACCAATATGTACGATGCTAAATTTATTCTGCACAATATTTACAATTATATCAATGATGTCAAGAAGCGAAATGGTGGAAGTGGTACAACTAAGAGTGATAATGAACGAGCGAGTAGCCAGAAAAGAAAAGGCAGTCAAAGTGATAACTGTACAGAAGGTTTCGTTGAAGGCAGTAGCGGATGTAGTAGTTATGGTACCAATGGGTTCGAATTTTCCTTCTTCAATAACGTTGAACTGCAACTAGTAGATTCAGCAAGGGTTCCCATCTTAACCCTTAAGAAAAATAAAATTGTATGTGATGTATCCGTTAATACAAACAATTCTTTGAAGCATACGGAATTTTTTTTAAGTATATTGGAAAATTTTCCAAACTTAAAAAATGTAATGAGGATATTAAAATATTTATTGAAGGTTAGGAAACTACCATCTATGAAACAGGGTGGTCTACCGACCATTTTGTGGATGATGCTAGCTGTGCGTTATTGCAAAATTGGTAACAATGGAAACGGTGCAAACAGTGCGAACAATGAACAGAATAATGCTAATGTTTGTAATATTTGTCATACCGATTCTTCACCTAATACATTGCATGAACTCAGGAGTAATCATGATCCCTATTTCAAAAAAGCAAATGAACAAACAAATAGTATTATAAGTAACAACCAAAATGGGAATTTAAATAGAACAAATTTGTTGTTACAACATCCCAAAGACAACACTCTCCTTGAGAATGTCAACAAAGATGCTCTGTCCGAACGTGGCTCATCCATACGGGTTATCAAAAGAAATGATTCCATAAAAGGAAATACTCGTTTAAATGGAAATGCCTATACAAAAGGAACAAATTGCCTAAGTAAAAGCTGCGTAAGTAGCAGCTTCCAAAGTAATGGTTGTTCTGTACTCCCGTACACAAATCAAAATTTCAGTAATATTCATAGTAAACTGCCAATCAAATTTCTCCAAACCCACCACAATGAGGTCATCACAGCTACGGCTAATGCTACCACGAGTACTACCACTAGTTCTTCAACCAATAATAGTAATAATAGTAATAATGAAGCGGAACCAAGGGTGAACAACAAAATTAGTAACAATAACCCAAAGGATGGTAAAAAAAGAAATTCCCACATCACTCTCGAAGTTCCTAATTATAACCTGCACGATATTAATTATTTGAACAGTAACTTGGAGCAAAATTTATCAGAATGCATTAATTTAGAATGCCTAATTATCAGTCATCCAAATAATTACAATGGAGGAAAATTTACCCATAAATTAATTAATGAAGAAAGAACAAACAACAGCACTTGTTATGATAAATTGGCAGATCAGGTAGTACCCCTAAAGGATACAGACTCTGTAAAAACCTCGGAAAAATATATAACTCTCAAACAGAAAGGATTAGATTACTACTGTAAAGATAAGGGAAATACCCATCCTGGTAAATGCTGTAAACCGCATGCTGAAAAGGAATGCAGTAATGGTAACCATAGTGGAGGAGAATACGATGGAACCCTATGTGTTGAAGGAATAGGAAATAATGAGGATACATCTTGGGATCAGGTTAGAAGTTACGAACAGGCAATAAATTATGACGAATTACCCAACTCATTCGTACAAACACACAAACGAGGGAAAACTATTAAGCGGCATGTGAATGCGAATAAAACGTCTACATGTATGCGAAGCTCCTGCAGATCGAATTATAGTGAAGACAAATTAATTTATAGCGGTATGATAAACTGCCAAAAGGGAGAGGATTGTACTTTAAACCAGATCAACCGAGGTAATGTAGTAAATAATATTTCTATTAAAAGTAATTGCTATCATCATAGGATATGTGGATGTAAGCGCAGTGATGATATAAATAGTAGTAGTACAGATAACTCGTCCATTTCTAACCGTACATATGTTATAAATCAGCGTTTATTAGAAGAGGCATATCGTTTTAATGATAATGAATTACATATGTGTGATAAAATCAAATGGAAGGGTAAAAACAAAAAGGACAGAGCAATGTTAAAAGAAGATAAAAACACTAGCTACAATGAATTTTTTAAAATGTCATACTATCTTGTGAATAAGGTATTTTCGAACAGTGAATACGATAAAGTAAGTGATCATAATATATCCTTCTTTCAAAACAATGTCGAATCAGATAACGAATATTTAAGTGTAGTCGGGGAAGATGCACATGATGAGAATCTTTCTGTTTACTTCTCGGAGCGATCCGATTGTTCTTTTGTTGAAGTAACCAGAACAAAAAAAAAAAAAAAAAAAAAAAAAAAAAAGAACAATAATAATACGAATGATAGTAAAACGAATGATAATAAAACGAATGATAGTAAAACGAATGATAATAAAACGAATGATAGTAAAACGAATGATAGTAAAACGAATGATAAAATGTATGATAAATTAAACGACAAAATGAATAGTAAAGTTAATGGCAAAATGAAAAACAAGATAAACATATTAAATGTAATGCATAAAAACAGTAAAATAATAGAGGCCAAGTGTCAAAACCTTATTAACCTTAAAAAGGGGAGGAGCACAAACGTTTTAAATCGAAAGAATAGGAACTATAATCCCCAAAATGATGTAAACATATTTTCCGATACAGAAGATTACAGAACCCCAGTTCTTCCAAATGAGGCGAATAAAAATGAACCGCATAAAAATAAAAAGATTCAAGTGAGTTATTGTAACTACCTTACTGGTGAAGACACAACAAGTATAAACGCAAATTATATGATGAACATATCTCCTATATTCTACTCTTTGATGATTTTTTTTAATGAATTAAACTCCAGGAAAAAATTAATGAAAACTATAAATTTAATTGATGAAGATAAATGCTATAAAAAGGATGCAAATGAAATAAATAAAAAAGTTTTATCTTCCATTTGTCATGGAGGGGTATGGGATGAACTCCTTACTCTTTATGATCCTATTTACAGTTACAATTATGATACATACATTAGTAGAACTAAGACGAGTTACCAAAAATTTTTTTGCCCCACTAAAGATACAAGTTCACTTGCTGTACATGCCGATCGAAATTTTAACATAAAAAAGAACAACAAGTGTAGTAGTGAAAACATGGCTTCTTTAAATCGAAATGATATTCACATGTACAAGAAAAAATTAATCGGAGATGACCTTTATAAAAAAAAAAGCTATATTAAATATGTAGATACGAAATGTACGAAGCGTATTAGTGCAGATGATGATTTTATTATTTTAAAAGATATAAAAGAAATGCAAAATGAAAAAATGTATATTTCGGACTCTACGCATAATTTTAGAAATAAAGAACCAAGTGATCATAGCATCAAGTATAAGGGAGAAAGGAACAAAGCTACTCTTAACGTTCGTATGAGGAATAAAAAAACAGCGGAACATAAGATAAATGGAACAAACTTAAGTTCATCTCATGAAATGAACGAGCAAGGCACTAGTGATGAGACTGAGAATGACAAATATTGTGGTAGTGAATTTGGAGAAATGCGTAAAATGCATAAAATGTGTGATATTGAATCCGGACATATGAAAGATATCAAAACAGATGAAATAACAAGTGATCAGATAAATGATAAATGTACCCATTGTGATAATACAAACAAAAGGAGCGCACAGGATGATATGGTCATTTCGGAAAAATATTTGGCTAGTGTATCCACTGAAAGAAATAACAACAACAGTATGTGCAACAAGAATAATATTAAAGAGACACGTAATAGTACAAAAGCTAATAAAAATGATGTAAATGCATCTATAAATAACAACCATGCAAATGTGTATAAAATGAATAATCCAAATGTATATTGTAAAAATGTGAAGAAGGATAATGTGTATAACTATAACCATTCAGAACATGCCTCGTCAAACTTCATTCATATGTCTACTAACCATTCTTGTAATAATAAATTCCTTAATGGCCATATGAACCACTTAAATTGTAATCATGAATATTTAAAAAATTATAACAAATTTATCAATTTTAAAAATGATAATGAAACATATGATAATGAAACATATGATGATGAAACATATGATGATGAGAAAAATAATGAAGAGAAAAATAATGAAGAGAAAAACAATCCGCTCAAGATACATAGACAAGTGTTATTAAGTAGAAATGATAATCTTCCAATTAGTGAGTGCCCCTCGAATGTAAGAAAGGAACAAAATTTGGATAAGAACACCACTGCTCCTTCGGCTATTGGCACAACTGTATCGGATGTAAACACCTCTGTGCATAATGTTAATAATAATGATAACCAAAACACTAACAGTAGCAGCAAATGTTACATGCATACAGTAAGAGATGTGTGCTGTAGGTCATCTGCTGATAATGGTAGCAAGAGTGAGAACAATGGAAGACAAGCAAAAAACATACCAAAAAAAAGTTTGGCAAACAAAAATCTGCAGCATTGCTTCTTCCTCAGTAATAATAACATCAGTAGTAGCAGCCATAATAACATCAGCAGTAGCAGCCATAATAACATCAGCAGTAGCAACCATAATAACATCAGCAGTAGCAACCATAATAACATCAGCAGTAGCAGCCATAATAACATCAGCAGTAGCAGCCATAATAACATCAGCAGTAGCAGCCATAATAACATCAGCAGTAGCAACCATAATAACATTAATAAAACTGACAATTTCAACAGGAGTGAAAACTACAATTGTAGTAGTAATAACAGCAAAGATAGAATAATCGCCCAGACGCATAAGCGGGAGTTCGACTATTCATGTAACAGTAACCTGATAAATAATCGAAATTTCACACATTCTAGAAATATAAATTGTTTCGAAAGAAGGTATGAAACGTATATAGACTTGGCCAGTAAAGTGAGCAGTGCCACGTGGTTAATATATCTATACGAATTAAAAAGAGCTAGTTTTTTTATCAACTACTATATTCATCATATGCATCTGTTCATATTATTTAAAAATTATTTTTTAAATTATAAGGAAAATTACAAATTCTTTGAAAAGAAAGGGTGGATCGAACTAAAACCGAACCTGTTGTCCGGATGTAAGACTCGAAATAATGGAAGTAACAAAAAAAGGATTAATTTGGAAAAGAGCAGTAGGACCCCCCATCTATGTAGTCAAAATGGTTATACGATTCAAACAAATTTCGCCAACTCAATGAATGCAATGGACATAATAAACGTAACAAATGAGGGAACCGGACTGAATGCCTTAAATGACCCCTGTTCAGAACAAAACCTGGCAGTAGTAAAATTGAAGAAACAAAAAAGCCTAAAGATATTTTTTAAAAATATGGGACAAATCCTAGAATGCACAGTACAGAATTTAAATTATTGTATCTCTGTTCTGTTTGAAAAAACTAGAGGAGAAATATACAGTCTTCCGTTTCGTTTAGACCCCATAGAAAAAGTTCATGCATATTGCATACATAACGACAGTTGTAAAAGTTATAAACAGGTAGAGAGAAATGAAAACAGGAGTCAATACTGTTTCATGTCTGACCGAAACAAGGATGGTAACGCGGGGAAAAGTGCTAAAGAGAGGAATAGATGTGGTGGAACGAACGAGGAGTGTGACAAGGATTGTAATGGAAGTGGGAGTGGAAGTGGACGTAGAAGTAGAAGTAGAAGTGGAAGTAGAAGTAGAAGTGGAAGTGGAAGTAGAAGTAGAAGTGGAAGTAGAAGTAGAAGTGGAAGTAGAAGTAGAAGTAGAAGTAGAAGTAGAAGTAGAAGTGGAAGTAGAAGTAGAAGTAGAAGTGGAAGTAGAAGTAGAAGTAGAAGTAGAAGTGGAAGTAGAAGTGGAAGTAACAACAGCCGTAGTGAAGGACGCACCGGAGAACATGACGCCCAGGACAACCTTATGAACAGCTTTGGACTAGTTTTAATAGAAGGAAAACTCATATTTGCAAAATTTGTGAACATCTGTATTGATAAAGAGAAGTTTTGGAAAGAAAATTTTTTGTGCAGGAGGGATATAAGGACCGTTATACATGCTCGGGCAATGGATGTCCTTTTCGTTTCTAACAAAAAGATCAAAAAGAGAGCTGAAGAGGAGGATAGAAAGGGAACAGAAGAAGGGGATATAAAGGAAAAAAAAGTACTAAATAAGGAGCAAAATGGCACGGATCACAGTAAGGAGTTATATGAAGAAAATGAAGAGAAAAGTTTTAACACAATGATGAATGGCAAAAAACGCCAGGGTATGCTTAACCATAACGAACATCCAGAGTCCTGCTGGAAAAATATTAGCAATGCTGACCGAAGGGCGACTAGCGGTTCGGTTAGCAGTTTCGTTAGCGGCTCATTTAGCGGTTCAAGTAAATACCAATCGCAGGGTCCATCATCAGCCTTCACGTCGAACATTGATTACATACTATCGGAGGAAAGCACATCGGATGAGAAAAAAACATATGGCAGATATTTGAAGCCGTTAAGTGATGACCCTTCCATGTGCATTCATAAAGATATAGAGAATGACTTACCTATTTCAGAAAGAAAATACGATCCAAATAATGTTCATCTAGTAGAAAAAGAAATAGCGATAAATAGAGAAAAGGACATATCAGTAACATGTGCTTTAAAAAATAAAATAAAACCATGGAATTTTAAAAAACAGAAATTAAAACAAAAATATAGCAATTTTATTTATAACTCTAAAAATGATTATGTAGGTATTTTATTAGAAAAAAGCAAATGCAGCAGTACCATTTTCAAGAAGAATCACTATACCTTATCAGAACAAGTTAACCAATTGGAAGAAAACGAGTTCCTAATTAATCCGTGCAATTTTGTCACTAGGGTTAATGTAAAGACGGTTTATGTAACTAGCAATGATATTCATGGCAGCTTAAAAAATACAATTTTTGAAAAAATAAATTACAAGGAAAGAGCTATAGGGGAAATATTTAACGAGGAAAAGAAAAAAGAAACGTCAAAAAAGGAGAACATTAGTAATATGGTTGACAGGAAAGATAATGGAATAGAGGAGCAGCAGCATAAAGAAAATAAGCAAAATGACGAAAGGCGTACCAAAGTAGAAAACCTGCAGAAGGACGATTTATACTGCTTAAGATTAATCACGCGGAGTGAAGTAATGAGATATAAAGAGTTAGTAAGGATTGTGAGAAATAGCCCATATTATTACAAAAATGCAAAAAATATATATAACGTTACGAATACACCCCTTCAACAACCTGTAAGCATTTGTAATTTTTGCTGCAAGAAAGGAATGTTTAATATAAAGACAAATCATATCAAGTTATCTCACATATATTCAAATGTAGCAAACGAAATAAGCACATTTCTATGTTCCTTGTTGTACAGAAAAAATAGGGGCATTATCGATGCTGACGTTTCAAGTAAATTTTCAAGTAAACATGATTTATCCGACATTAATAGAATTTCAAAAAGGAGTGATAAGAGTAGAGCTTCAAAAAAAAAAAAAAATAAAATAATAAAATAATAAAATAAAATAAAATAACAAAAAATGCCTGAAAAGTGACAAATTGAAAAGTGAAAAATTGAAAAACAAAAAATGAGAAATACCAAAAAGAGTTAGTCCTTAAAAACAATATTTTTATTTGCTGTAAAATGAATTACTACATATTAATGAAAAAAATATTATTCCTATCCACATGTATAATTATCAACCCTCTGTTTGTTTTATATTTGGAAAATTAACGACATTTCACATATCTTATCCTTTTTGTAAAGCTAAGGGAAAAGTAAATAAGTGTATTATCGTAAGGAGAAATATTAATTTTTGATTAATTTTAAAATGAAAGTGAAAAAATAGAAACGCAAAACGATAATATATATATATATATATATATATGTAATGCACGTATCATACTATATTCACGCGTAATACAGAAGAATGGAACTTTTCTAAAAAATTTTAAATTCGCTTTTTTCTTTAAATTTCGTGTGATTGCTTTTTTATTTTTGCCTCGAAAAGCAAAATTAAAATTAAATTACAAGAGGACCATTAAATAACAATTTTATGCAATCACATATGTATGTGACTGAGTTGTTAATGTGAATGCTGTATTTTTCTTTTTTTTGTGAAAATGTTTTTATTTTTTGTATATTTTTTGTACATTTTTTGTTTATTTTTTGTTTATTTTTTGTACATTTTTTGTTTATTTTTTGTACATTTTTTGTTTATTTTTTGTTTATTTTTTGTTTATATTATTTGTCAATTTTTTTTGTTTGTATTTTTTGTTTATTATTTGTCCATTATTTGTTTATTACTCGTTTATTGTTTATTTTATTATTGTTTTATTATTCTTTTTTTTTTTTCTCTCGTACATTAGTTGTTACTATCGAAAATGCATTTTTTGAATGAGGAATATTGCACATTATCACAATTGTGTATGTATCCAAATTTGTATACGCAATATATTGTACGAGAAGTTTTTAATGCTAAATGTACATACCACTGACATGTTTCCATCATATTTGTATCCTTAACCATTCCCTTTAAGGATGTGAGGATGTATAGATATGTTGATTTATTAACACCTGTATGTTTTATTTTATTTATCTCTCTTTCCATTTTAATATTTTTTTTCAAAATTTTTGCTAACCTTAATTTGCTTTTTTTAATTTTCATTTTTCAAACTACGTTAAAATAATCTTTAATAAATTTTGTTGTTATGTTTTTAATTTATATGTATTTTACTTGTGCACATTTATATATATTAACAGCCTTGTAATAGTAATGCTGTAACAACTTCACCCTCTTTTTCTTTTTATTCGAACTGGTGTTTCAACTAGCGCTGCATTTTGTTAGTGCATTGTGTGTGTATGTACGTACTTCTACATATGTGTGTATGTACGTACTGCTACATGTGTGTGTATATACAGAAGTACAAGAAGCAAAAGTGAGAAAAATTTAACAACATGATATACTTGTAAGCATTGCTTATTATATTTTAATGTATTAAATTTTTTTTAATAAAAATGATATAGTTTTATACATGTATCAAAAATTGTTCTCTTATAAACTAGCATATTTTAAATGTTTATTCATTAAAGAAAAAATAAAAATGTAGTAGTTAAAAGTGTAACAGTAAAAAATGTACGAGCTGAAGTACACATGTATGAATGTATATATATCTCCCATTTTAGTCCACAGGATCTTTAATAAAAGCAGTAATTTCAGCTTAACAGCTAAATTGGATTGTTGTAAAAACAGCTACAAAGTTATCGTCCCTTTTTAACTATTGCACAACACGCGAATTCGTACACTGCATGTATATATATATATATATATATATATATGTATACGTTTATGTACATGCTGCCCAATGAGGTAACATGGGCCTTTCCTATCATGAACTGCTTACACTTGAAGACACAATTAATTAATGAGAAAAAAATACAGTCTGAGAAAAATTTAGATTTTGTTCTAAGTTTCATAAACTGTTCAAATCTTAAAAGTATTTAAAATGAGAAGTGCCCAATATGAAAAAGGCTGTTCTGGAAAAAAAAAATTGCATATATGTATATATTCATATATGTACGTATTTAAGTAATTCAAAAAAAAATTATGACCAAGTAAGGTAAATTTGGAAAAATTATGACAGCGTAAAAAATGAGATATGCTCAAAATTGCCCAAAGAAACTTCCACTTATTAGCGTAAACTTGTCTAAAAAAGTAAATATTTTAAGTATTTTTTTTTTTTTTTCTTTTCAAATCATAATAGAATATATATATATATATATATGTACCCCATTCAAGGAAAAAACAAAACATACATATAATAATTTTTCTGAATGCTTTTTCTTCATAACACATAACAATAAAAATTTAAGGAAATTTTTCAGTTCTCTTGTTAAAAAGTTTTTCTTTATTGATATGAGCTGTATACTAAAAATTGGGTATACAAATATTGTAGGAAAGAGACGTTTTTTAATAATAATAAAAGCAAGTAAAAAAGATGAAATGAAAAACATGAAGGAAAAAAGATGAAGTCAAAAACTGCATTACAATGCATTACAATGCATTACAAATTCATTATAAAATATATATGGTATTATTACTCATTGCACTGTTGCATTTTATTATCACGTATGCTCGTGTATTACCGCTGCACACACAAATGCCTGTTTGCTTGTGCTTGACCTAAATAGCTTTTAAAATGGCAAAAAAAAAATTTTAACACTTAAAAAAAAAAATAATGATAAGTGGTAAAAATTAAGTGGTACAATGTAAGTCGAAAAATATAGGTCGTAAAATATAAGTGGTAAGAGATAAGTAGTGCGTGGTAAGTAGTACGCGATAATTATGCACCTTGTTGCCCATAAAACGTTCATTCGTTTGAACCTATTCAGTATATCCGTCCGTTTAGCTAGCACATTATATTTATTGCATCATTTCTCCTCAATCCTTGCAACGTATCAGTCTCAAAGAACTCGTTTGTTCATGACCAAGTTTTTAATATAATATATGGTGAATAAGGACAAGAAAATGAGTACAAATAATTTGATAAAACAATATAGGAAAGCCTTGTTTGTAATTTTTTTCATTTTATGCATATGTGACATATGTTTTGATGATAAATATTTTATTTCATTTTTCAATTTCCTTGTTTCCGAAAGAATCTTATCTATATAGTTCGTAAAACTTTTAATATCATCCGATTTCAATGAAGGATTTTCCCCTAATCCTAAAGCAACAGTTGTTAACTTCTTTCCTACCCATTTATTATTTCTTAAGGTTATAGTGTATACACCTGTTTTTACAGTATAAAAATAAAATATACCTTCACTAGCTTCCTTTCTAAAAATTATTTCGGAATCTGGGTCCGAAATTAAAAATTCAATTTTATTATCTTCAGATTCATTATTTGAATAAAAAACACCTCTAAAATATGTGTTAGGTTTTAAAATTTCTTCAAATAAAAAATCTTCAGAATTACCCGGTATTTCAAATGTTAATAAAGTAGATGGTTCAAAATTCTGCATATTTTTATTCCACATATTTGTTAATTCATCATCAGGTTCAATTATATCATCATTCTCATGATACTGGTAATCATTAGCATTTGGTTTCATATCATTTGAATTTTCATCAATATTTGGATTATCCGGAATTTCATGTTCATTTTCTCCATATTCACTTTCATCCTCCATATAATCAAGACTACCATCCTCGTCTTGTAAATCTTGATGAAAATTCTTTTCAAATTTACTAAAGTCTTCCATAAAGTGGTCTTCTTCAGAACCAATATTATTATTTGTGTCCTCCTCATTTACTTGTCCAAAATGGTCATCTACACTTATTTTTTTATTGTCCTTTGATCTTTTCTTTTTATTTTTATATTTCTTACTTCCTGTCTTCCCACTCTTGCCACTATTATCATCATCACTGTGCTTGCTATCACTGTGCTTGCTATCACTGTGCTTGCTATCACTGTACTTGCTATCACTGTACTCGTTATCGCTGTGCCTTTTATCAATGCGGCTAGTATCACTGTGCGATCCGCCTGACGAAGCGGATTTGTTTTTTTTATTCATTCCTTTCTTACCATCTGCATTCTTCTTTTTATCCCTCCCTGTGTTTTTATTTGATAACACATAATCCACTACTGTGTGTAAAAAAATCAACAAGAATACTACAAAAATTGGCCTCACAAGAGTTCTCTTTCTTTTAAATCTGTAGATATTCCGTTTTTTCCCGCTTTGTTCCTTTACATTCATTCTGGATCGTATCTCAAGTTTCTTTGCATTCAAAAATGACACAAAGCACACGCAAAAAATGTAAAATAAATGAGTATAACGTAAATAAAAAAGAAAATTAAAATTAAAAAAAAATTGGGAAAATTGTCAAAAATGCATGAACGGCTGAAAGTATGCGCAAAAGAACAATCGAAAAAACGTGCGAACGAGCGAACGAGCGAACAAGCGAACAAGCGAACAAGCGAACAAGCGAACAAGCGAACAAGCGAACAAGCGGAATGAACAAAAATTGTCAACAAAATAAACGTTCGAAGGGTTGAAACTGGGATACATTACTATATATATGTAAAATTGTCGATGGCCAATATACCGAAAGGCACGAAACTAAGT
The DNA here is from genome assembly GCF_900090045.1 of Plasmodium malariae. NCBI lineage: Eukaryota > Apicomplexa > Aconoidasida > Haemosporida > Plasmodiidae > Plasmodium > Plasmodium malariae. The sequence goes on along the minus strand of NC_041779.1, from coordinate 1,526,349 downwards.
GTGTTATTAAAAAGTATACATACAAGCAAAATTTAAAGCATAGTGTTGTACACAGAAATGCTTAATTAAATGTATATAAAATTTATAAAAAAATTTTTTTAAATATAGTTAAAACGGGTAATGTGTTAACTGCTGTAAGGAAAGGCGTATATATAAATTTATGTACGTATATATATTAAGAAAAAAAAAAAAAAAAAATTAAGCAGCAAAGCCAAGGGGCAAAATGAAAGAGCGTAACGAAAGAGCATAATAAAAGAGTATAACGAAGGAGCAAAACGAAAGAGCAAAACGAAGGAGCAAAACGAAAGAGCAAAACGAAGGAGCAAAACGAAAGAGCAAAACGAAAGAGCAAAACGAAAGAGCAAAACGAAGGAGCAAAACGAAAGAGCAAAACGAAGGAGCAAAACGAAAGAGCAAAACGAAAGAGCAAATCGAAAGAGCAAAACGAAAGAGCAAATCGAACGAGCAAAATGAAAAATAAAAGAAGCCAAAACTGCACTTTTTAACTTTAAAAGAACCTCCTAAGTGTGCGTTCTAAGCCAATATTTTTTTCATAAACACATACACGCATTTGTGTACATATATGCAAGCGAACATGTGTATATACATATGTATACACACACATGAACATATGTGGGACACCCCAATATAGGCAAGTGCGCTTGGGCATAGTACATACGAACTCATGTAACTTTTTAAATCTCATAATTGTTGTTGACTTTAAAGTTAATGAAAACACACATGTAAGAAGAAAAATAAGGGAAGTTCGCGTAAGTGTTAGGGTGTATGGTTGATCATTAAAAATTGACAAATAATACATATTCGTATTTTTTTTTTTTTTTTGTTATATCTTTTTTAATTAAAAAACAGGAGAAATGCAAAATATGAGAAAAACAGAATATACTAATATATGTATCTAAAAATGTTAAGTACTGTGCGAACATATAGCCATAAAAGGGAGAGATAAAAAAAAAAAAAAAAAAAAACATCAAAAATAACTCCACAATAACTCAAAAATAACTCCACAATAACTCAAAAATAACTCCACAATAACTCAAAAATAACTCCACAATAACTCAAAAATAACTCCACAATAACTCAAAAATACCTCAAAAACAAAAATATAGCAAAACATTACTCACTTTTCATCATTTTTTTCAGTGCTTTTTGTCTAACTCCCTTAAGAGATGCCAATGAAACAACATCAAAAAGAAATTTTGGGAAACAGTTATATAAGTATATTTGCACTTTGTGAAATACATAAGGTGAACATATAACATTGTAGGGTAAAATATTCCCTTCTCTCATTTTTTTAATTGCGCTTTCCGCATACATATCTGGTGTCGGTACGAATAAACTTGCCTTTCTTATCTTTGATAATTTCGTTACAATGAACAATGGAATGTGACACTGGATTTGTATATTATATTCCTTTAATTCAACCTAAAAAAAGGGGGGTATACACGAAAAAAAAAAAAAAAAAAAAAAAAAAAAGTGTTACAGAAAACTCATGCAAATACATTTTGTAATAAACACACATATTATCATTTTTAAAAGCATACACTTAACGAATTAGCAAATGAGCAAATCGCATCCTTCACTGATGCATAGATGGTATATAGAGGGGAGGACTGTAAAGCAGATACGCCGCTAGATGTGTACAAAATTAACCCTTTCTTCTTTTTTATCATTACTAAAAATTTACAAAAATATACATATAGTCATGTAATTTCGTTATTATTTGCAATGCCATTAGCAATGTTGTTCGCAAAATTATATGCATTTTATACACGCCAGAATAGGATGCATTTAAAATTAAAACTTTTTCAATAAATTACTTGGTAACACCAATTTTGTCATGTAGTAGGATGAGAGCAAATTTACGTTTACAAGCCGTTCAATTAACTGCGTTTCCATTTCATGGAAATACTGAAAAGGGAAAGACGTTCATGAGGGTGTCTATGCAAGCAGGTATACATACGTAAGCATGCATAAATCAATACATATACGTACACATACATATATGTATACACACACAAACACATTAATTTATGTTCGTCCCATATATTGGCTTTTCTCCCTGAATACCAGAGGATGGGGGTAAGAAACGCCCACATTATTAATTAAAATTCCGACATCAAATTTTTGAATCTTTTCTTGTATAGTTTTATAGGAAGAGAAATTATTTTCATTATAATCAAAAGTTATACATTCGATCCTTCCCTTATAATTTTTATTCCTTTCTAACAAGTCAACTTTTATATTTTTCAATTCCTTTTCATTTCTGCTAATTAGCAATAAATTTACATCATGCTTTATCAAAGAATATGTTAAACTTTTTCCTATTCCGTCTGTACAACCAGTAATTATAACTGTGTCTCCATAACTTTTCAAATTCCTTAAAAATATTTTAGATTTTAACTACAAAAAAGAAATGGGAAAATGTGAAACAAAGCGCTAGTGTACGCATGTATAAGCATGGACGCGTAAATATGTACGCATACAAAATAAACCCATAATCGCACACAAATGTACATATATTCATCTAACTCCTCGCGCCTACATTTGTAACATAGATTAAAAAATAAATCTGAATTTCTCAAAAATGCAAAACAAAAAAAATATATCTTACATAACATAATAACCAGTAAGCGAAATAAAAAATATTTTTTACAACTACTACTAAACCAATATAAAATACAGGTCTCACAAAAAAGGATGGAAATGAATTTATCATTTTAATTATGTTCCTTTTTTTTTTTTTTTTTCTTTATTCTTATTTATTCTCTCAACTACAACAAAGTTTATGATAATAATATTTCCACCAAATTTCTGAACAAGCAAGGTATATATTATTATGTTAAAAAAAAAAGAAAAGAAAAAGGTATCTTTATTTTTTAATATTTTATTAGCCTTTTTGGAAAATCAGTAAACATATGAATACATACATGTATACTCAAGTAGTGATGTATAAACAATTATGTTTCTATATTAAATATTTAATTATATAAAAAAAAAAAAAAAAAAAAAATAGTTTACAAAGTTATGAAGCTCATGTTTTCAAAAGAAAATACATAAAAAGGGCAGCAAGAAAGCTTTGATTTAGTAGAAAAAATGAAAAAATAATTTGTCGAGCAGTATATGTCATGCTTTAATACAATTCTTTAATCTAATAAAATGAAGAAAAAAAAAAAATAATGAAATATAAGAAGAGACTAATTGAATACATAAAACAACTTTTATGCAAAAGATGTAATTTCACATTTAAAAAAAAAAAAAAAAAAAAAAATCAATGATACGTTTATGTATGTTATATATATATATATATGTACACCTATGTACTTATCGAATGAACAAAAAAAAATTATATCTACACAACATGGAGAAAATAAACGTACAAAATTAAATTAATAGATAACCTACATTTAAAAAATGGAAAACATACGCATCATCTCCAGGCTCATAAAAATACGGTAGTTTAAAAAGTATAATAAAATATGGTTTTACTTTTATCTATAATTCTTTTTTTTTCCTCTTCTGTATGTATTTTAAAATAATTCTGAAATCTAAGTACCCATTATCGTTAAGGTTTACGTAAAACTACAAATATTTAGTAAAATTTTTTAAGGGCATAATTAAAATAGTTATATATACATATGCATATATATGTTTAACAAAAAAAGAGAAAATAACAACACCTTAAATAAATAAATATATGAATAAATAAATATATATATACATATATATGTACATGTATGTCCTTTGGCAAGGTAGGCAAAACTTTCCAGCTTTAAATTTATACACAAAAATACTTATATATATATGCATATGTATGATTGTATGTATAAACGCATAAATGTAGTGAGAGTCTTTTATAGATTCCCCTTCTTTTAAATACATTAGACGGGAGATTTATACATATTATTCTGGACTCGGGCTATGCTCTTCCTGAATATTTCACTTAGTTTTATACTTACATTTTAAAATTATACCTAGTAACTTTAATAAATAAACTAGTTCATTCTACTTTTGTATATTCTTGCATATCATTATTTTCTATTTCACTTATTTGAATTTAATCCTGCTGCATTATGTTCTTCCCCCCTAGACGTTATAATTACACATTACTATTAATATTATTACTATTAATATTATTACTATTAATATTATTACTATTAATATTATTACTATTAATATTATCATTATTATTATCACTATTATTATCATTATTATTGTTGTTATCTAGAAACTCATATAATAAGTAATCATTTAGCTCAAAAGTATCATTGTCATCATCAGGTGGAAGAATTTCTATTGTTACAGCACTTGGCTCATTCCTTATTTTTCGCTTTTCTTCCATCTTGTTATTCATGCTATTAGAAGGGCAGGACAAAAGTAAAAATAAAAAAAAAAATGCACTATAAATATTTAGCCTCATATTTTATTCTTTAAATAAAATATTATTCTTTTTATTATAAAAGAGTTTTAGCACAAAGTTGTTAAGGTGCACAAAAAAAAAAAAAAAAATTAAATGGCACAATAGTGAGCAAGACGCAAAACTACTAAGGAACAAAAAAAGGAACTACTATAGTTGTGAACAGCAAGATAATGTATGGTACAATGAATAGCACAACAATGAAAAGCACAGTGAAAAGAACAACAGTGTGTAGCACAATGAATAGCACAACAATAAGGAAAAAAAATGATATGTAAAAAAATTAGAATGTGTTAAGAAAAATTATTAAATTAACTGAAATAAATTATTCATACATATAAAAAAAAAAATTATATATATATAATAGTTGTAAAAGAAAACACAGAAGAAAAAGCAATAATATTTATACGTGTAGATAATCTTTTTCTTGTATGTACACTAATAAATACGTACTACTTTTATACAGGATATTTATATACATTACTTCTTTTTTTTTTTTTTCTATAGATAAAAAGGAATATAAATTTAAAACCTTAAAAAAGAACAAAAAAATATGCAGATATATATGGATGCATAAATAATGTTATTCAAAATGGGATATCAATAATTAAAAGACGCATTGAAATAATGAAGTAAAAAAAAAAAAAAAAAAAAAAAAAAAAGTAAATAATCGATTAAGAATACAAAAAAGTGAAAATGCCTTCATAGCAAAACACGCATGTCATCACATCTCACGCTAGGCACTTATATATACATATATATATGCATGTTCACATAAATGTAGAGTAATAAGCTTTGAACTAGTAAGGTGTATATATTTTTCTTAAAACTCCCTATATGACTTAAACTTTTCTTAAAATTTCTATCATGTCTCAAGATTTTTTTAAAGTAGATTTTTCTTCACTGAAATTATTTACTCAATTAAAGGTAAATAAATTCCTCCCATTATTATAAAAATTTTTTTTTTTTTTTTCTTCTCATCTATTTTTTTATGACTAGGTCATATTAAATTTAAAATTAACCAAATTAAATCTGCTCTTCTATAATATTTTGCACCCCTTATATATAAGTGATATTAGTTATTTCCATCTTATAGTTAAAAGGAATGTTTTATTAAAACATTTACTTCATTTATTTTTTTTTTTTTTTCTCTCATATAAAAAAAGTAAATAAAATTTTGCACACACAATTTTCTTTAACACGCCATATCTCATTTTATGATTATGTTCAGAATTTTTTCTTTATATTCCATAAGTTGCCTCAAATGCTAGCAAGAAAATTCCTGCTTTCGTTTTTGTCTTATATGTGGGTAATTACGGTTGTGTTAATTTAAGTATAGCTCTGTTTTGTTTTATACCCATATATATTATATGTGTATTTATTTTTATCCAATGATATTTTTTCTCCGATACCCATGAATTTTCAAGTACTCACTTCATATGGGATCTGCTTGTACTAAAATTCTCTGCATGATTAGTGTCCTTATTATTCGCCGAATTCACCATATTTTCAGCATTCTCTTTCAGATCGTGATTTTTAAAAAGTTTTAATTTTCTACTTATTATTTTATAACCTACCCCCTCAATCTTCATGTTCTTTCTTTTTTTAAAATTTTTTTCAAAATTAAGTAATTTTCTTTTCTTTTTTTTATTCGTTTCATATAATATTCTATTTTCAATAGCTCTCCTGATTTTTATTTGAATTTTTATACCATTCTCATCATTATCGCTAGTATCAGAGCTTGCAGTTGTATCGGAATTATAACTATAATCGCTGTAACTTATTTCTACAACATCCATATCTTCAATATTATGAATGACCATATTTGTTCATATATAGAATTAGCTCCGTTATGCTTTTGTTGAAACTGAATGTAATTTGTGCGTCGTTTTATCTTTACCTTATATGAGCATGTATGCGTGTGTATATATACGGACGTGCATTCAATATTACATATAAATGCAGCGTGTTTTGGTATATATATATATATATATATATATATATATATATATATATATGTGTTTGTATATATGTATGTATAAATAACATAGGACAGTGCAAAGGCACAAAAAAGAAGACTTGTAAAATTTCATGCAATGGAAATACAATTAATGTATTTCGAGTAAGTGCTTTCTATATACCTTTTTTAAAATTTACAAAAAAAAAAATAAAAGATATATAATGTGCTTATATATGTATATGTGTGTTTATAAGTATATAAATTAAATGTGAAAATGCTTCATTCAATGGAAAAATATTGCAAAAAACAAATATGTAAAATGAACATCATACAAAAAAGCAATTTTACAATCTGCTGAAGCGAAATTTTATTCTTAACGACTTCAATACATGTAGGTTTTTTTTTTTTTTTTTTTTAATTGTATTAATAATCAATGTTCAAAGGTTAATATATAGATACACTGATTTTTTTTTTTTTAAATTTACATTTTCCATCTATAAAAAATATATACACACGATTACAAAAAATGGAAATAACTTAACAAAATATAAAAAAAAATATATAACAAAAAAAGCCTTTTAATAGTATATGGAAAAAATATACCAAAAAAAAATAATTTTTGATATGAAAACATTCAACGTAAAAGTCAAATGATTGTAAGAAAAAAAAAAAAAAAAAAAAAAAAAACATAAAAACATTAAAACACCAAAACATTAAAACATTAAAACATTAAAACATTAAAACACCAAAACATTTAAACATTAAAAAAGTCAAAAATAAAATTTTAAATAATTTTCGTCAAATGATGCATGCAGATGTTGTTTCAAAAAATAAGACACTCTCTCCAAGATTAACAAGAATAGCAAGAAAGAAAAAGAAAAAAAAAAAAAAAAAAACACTCATATATGAGAACAAATATATTAAAACTTCTTTTTGAGCTCCAGTATTTTTTAACAAAAAATAAGTTTCTTATATAACAAATATAAAAAAAAAAAAAAAAAAAGGAACTCTTGCCTTTTTTAATTAAAAAGGGAAAACTGTTACAGGTACATAACAGCAAATTATGTCACACAAACAAAATAAAATTTACATACTAATAACATTTCATCGAAATTTATTATTTTCAATGAAGGTTTCTAATAATATGCTATATAATGAAGAAGCACATGAAAAAACTTGTACATTTTATTTTTCTGCATAGCCAAGGATTGCTTTTATTTTTATTTTACTCCAATAGTAATTCTTAAAAAAGAAAAAAAAAAAAAAAAAAAAAAAAAACGTACCAAAATATATTTAATTGTTTTAAATAATTTCCCTTTGAGGTCTCAACTTTGTTTACGAAAAGAAGTTTTTATGACAAGTGTAAAGCACCACATAATTTCATTTTTCCCATTCTTCAATTTTTCAGTCCTGTTTTGTGTTTGGTAAGACAAAACGGCGGCAATACGCATGTGTGTACGCTTTAAAATATACATATATTATACTCGCACATTTATGTCGAATTATCTCTCTTAAAGTGGCATAAATAACTGAACAAAAGATATGATGCTCTCGAAATAAGAGATATAAGAATGAAACCTATAATTTTAAAAATACTCCCGTCAAATAAATGTTCGCTATATATATAAGGCCACATAAAGAGAAAAGGGTTAAAATTGATGTTGTAATTTTATTTTGTTCTTATTTTACTTTATTTTATTTCTATTTTACTTTTATTTTATTTTGTCTTTATTTCTTTTTTTTTTTTTTCCCATTTCACTTCAAATTTGGCGTTACTGTTTTTGACAGTCAAGCAAAATGAGGGGTGAATATGCATTAACAAAAAAGATAGATCCACTCGTTTTATAATCCGGCATATAAGTTAACACAATGTTGTTTTAAAAACAAAATGACAAGTTTTATAAAAGTGAGCAAATTTTTATAGAAAGGACAATCGGTTGCTCGAACATATATATGGGGCTTCATATACATGTACATATACGTAAATAATATATATGCATGTGTAATGGAAAAATAAAGCACTAAATGATACAAATGCTTGTATTCCACCGTTCTCGTGCTCTTCGCTTATGATTTTGTGCATATGTGTAATTAAGACAGATATTTACTTTATTTTTTTATTTTATTTTTTTTTTTTTATTGGAACAATGATTTTTTCAACTTATTCCTTTCCTTGTTTTTACAAATTTTATATATTAATTTTGCTTTTTTTTTTTTTTCTTGTTTTGTTCCTTTTAATCTAATCCAGAAGGGACAATATCAAATTTATAAATTTGTTTTATAGCAAAATAGGTCTTTATTCAAAAATCATAATCACCCTAGTTATGCACATATATATTTTTATCGTAATAAATTTCGGAATATTTTTCATTTTTGTTTTCCTCAAAAAAATAGCTAAATTATTTTTCTTACGTAAAAAAAAAAAAAAAAAAAAAAAAAATCCTCAGGCTACGCGCTTTTAATAGTTCTTTTACTTGGCATAACATTGCGTATATTGTGAACATAAACACATATGTATAAACGTACGTATATATATATGAATATATACATATATATACACAATTTAACACACGTACACACGTATACAAAGAGGCTTATTTTTATGGGAAAACAAAATAATCAACCGTTTTGCACTAAACTCGAAAAGCATGAAAAGATGACACATGTGCACACACACATTTAAAATTAAGTGGTCTCTACAATATTTCGTAAAAGGAAAAAAATAAAACAGAAATTAGCAAAAAGGAAGCATAATACAGCAAGAGCTAAGCATCAAAATAGCAATAATAAAGCAGGTAATATCAAAAACAACATCTGCTAATCATAAGATTAAAAAAATTGAACTCACAGAAATGAAAAACTGTTCAACGTTTAGGGAAAAGCTCAAAAGCTTCCTTCAGAACAAGAAGAAAAGAGAAGACATCATAACTGAAAATAAAAAAAAAAAAGAAAAATTTTTTGACGTAAATAATTTTAAAGTGCATATAAAGGAAGAGCTAAGGGAAAAGGATGTTCAGGTAACAGTAAGAGAACAAGTGGAAGAAGAGGCAGAGAGAAAAAAGGCAAGCCACGAAGAACTGGTAGAAGAATATATAGCAACGCACAGCGGGAAAAACCGTAGCAGGAACAGTAACAGTAACAATAATGATATTGGAAATAGGAATGATGATGAAAATAGCAATCATGATGGAAATAACAATAATGATAGAAACAACAATAATGATAGAAACAACAATAATAATGGAAACAGCAATAATGATAAAAACAACAATAATAATGGAAACAGCAATAATGATAAAAACAACAATAATAATGGAAACAGCAATAATGATGGCGATTGCAGTGGTGGGCGAGTTATGGACGACAAAATGCGGTGGAATCCAGATGGAGTTGTTCCCCCTCTTCACAATTTTGATAAGACACAAGAAAAAATAAATAATGTAAAAAAAAAAAATGGGGAAGGAAAAAAAAGTAGAATGTATACAAATAACAAGATAATAGTGAGAAATGAAAATAAAAAAAAAAATTCTGAGCAGGAAAAGCTATGTAATACAATTAATAATAAATCTTTTATAAAAATGAAGAAGTTAAAACTAAAAGTTAGTAACAGATATTTAAGTAAATGCGAAGATATTACCTGTGAATACTTAAAACAGTACGACAGAGATGTAACTAACTACATAGATGAAATAAAGGAAAATATATTTATAAAAGCAAGTTTGCTAAAAAAAGAAATGGAAAGCACCCTCAATCTGATAGAAAGACATATTGAAGAAACAGTTAACTTACAGTGGAATGTGAAGGGTATAAATACGTGTGAACAAAATGACTACAAAAGTCGCTATGAGATTAATGTAAAATATTATGAACATTTAATGAACTCACATATATATGACAGAATCATCAATATTAATGGTGATAGTAGTAATGGAAATGTCTCTACTAGTAATGATAACACCGATGTTATGGCAGAAGAGATTAAAGTGTACATATCAAACGAAATAAAAAAAAAAGTAGATGAAAAAAGAGCTATGATCAAAGACAAATGGGTAACTATTCAAAAATCATTTACAACATTAAATGAATATATAAAAAATTTTACTTTATATTTTGAAAAAAAACAAGATGACTGTATGAAAGGAGTAAATACTTATACAGAACAATTAGAAGTAAAGTTAAAAGAGACCATATTTTTTACAACAAAACAAGTATATGATATAATTAATGATAAAAATGAAAACAATAAACAGTTCTTTTTAGTATTCTTAAGTCATTTTAATGATTATATATTAAAGATATATAATTATGTATATGATAAATATTCTAAATGTGAAACTCTGTTCTTTCCTATTATTAATGGAAATGACTATATACACACTTGTCATATTTATTCTTTGATATCACAAAATTTTATGAAGAATTTATCAAATGAAAAAGTATTAACACACTTAATAAAAATGCTTCAAGTTAATTATATTACCATATATAATAAAAGGAATACACTTAAAAAGGAACAGTTCTTCTATGATTTTTTTTCTATAGATGATACTTACCACGACTTCTACATCTATTTGAATAAATATTATGAAGAGTACATCAAACGATATGACGAAATAAAAGTTAAGATATTGCTCTACAGGCACATTATTTTCGGCATCTTTTTCGATTTAAAAAATTTTCTATCCATCATTGGTTGTAAGAGGGGGCCACAAAGGGAGGCAAAAAAAAATAAAAAAAAAAGGGAAATAAACGATATGGACGTAATGAACAAAATGGACAAAGTGGACGTAATGAACGAAATGGGCGAAGTGGACGTAATGAACGAAATGGGCGAAGTGGACGTAATGAACGAAATGGGCGAAGTGGACGTAATGAACAAAATGGGCGAAGTGGACGTAATGAACAAAATGGACAAAGTGGACGTAATGAACGAAATGGGCGAAGTGGACGTAATGAACGAAATGGACAAAGTGGACGTAATGAACAAAATGAACAAAAGAAGGGAAAGCAAAACGGGATCACCCAAGGGTGGTGTAGACGTAGACGTAGACCCAGTTGTAGACAAAAGTGCACACGAAAAAATTTACGAGGACACAATGACTGGTACTTCCCCCTTACGTGGCGTAGCTCCCACGTTTGACTGTAGGAAGAAGGACGGAGTTGGTAGCAGAGCCAATGAAAGAAGAAGAATTAGGAACAGAAGCAGGAGCAAAAATAGACGTAGAAGCAGATGCAATGGTAACGACGCGGAGAAAGAACGAGACACAGAAAAGGGAAGAAAAAATGTGGGTGGTGAAAAACAAAACAGAGATGTAAATGTACGAAGCGACGAGGAAAGTATGATGAACTGTCTAAATAAAAACAAGAAGACGTTTGAAAGTTCCATATCAAATATTTTGAACTACTACAATGTACTAAATCTTCGAGATGATTATTTCTTATTAACTTTTTTTGGATTAATAGAATCATTAAAAAGAGATATATTTGTAACACACGCTGAAATTGATAGGAAGATAAAAAAGAATGTACATTATTGTGAGATAAGAAGTTATAGCATAAAACAAGAGTTGCACATACTACTAAATGAGTATAATAAAAATATGAACAAATGCTTAAAATGTAATGATTATATTGAATTAAATAAATTTTTACTAATTAATGAAGAAAGAGAAAATAGATTGTTAACATTTATAAAAAGCGCACAAGAAGAAATATATAGCCTTAACGACAATTTTATCACAGAATTAAGAGAATACTCATATAAATTCTTTTCCTTTGTATTGAAGAAGGCCAAGATAATAAGCTCTGATGAGGAAGAAACTGTGGAGGGAAACAAAGAGAAAAAGAAAATGAACAAAAATTGCATTGAAAGAGATGTCAATAGTACTTTTTTGCAAGATAACGGAGTAAGAAAACAAGGGGGTACCTCCACTAGAACCAGCGACAAGCCTACTACTAAGGGTCAACGCAAAGGCGCGAAGACTTCAAGCGAAGGGATAAATGGAAATGACGCCGAAGTAGCAGCGGAACTAGCAGAAGAGGTAGAGGCAGACGCAGGGAAAGATGAGGAGATTAGCACACCCAAGTGTGTTGTCGAAGAGAACGAAAGGGATATAGTGAAACAGCTAGTTAAGGGTAACTATACATACATATACAATGAATCCAACATCATGCAGTACACATATGATAATTATAAGCATAACATGAAAGGTCTACTCTATAGCACCAAGAATAAGAACTCTGGAGATATACTCTACAAAAAAAATGAAAAAAAGATGAGTACAAGTAAATATAAAAAGGAAAAAGAAAAAAAGGTAAAAAATAATTACATAACAAAGGAAAAAAATGTCATAAGAAAGAATATAGTTCACATCATGAGAGAAATAAATCTTCAAAGTGGAAGAAGGAAAAATGAAGAACAGACTAATACTATGCAAGATAAGAACTATAACCTTGATGGACATACCAGCAACGATATAATAATGAATGAAGAATTTTACTGTATGATCCTTTATAGTTCACTAAATTATGACGAGATCCTATTCAATATCAGTCAATTGAAAAATGGGTTTGAAGCTTTTGTGAGAGGATACTACGAATATTTCAAAAATATGATGCTGGAATTTCTTCTAAAAATAAAAATGAATTTAGAAAAAGAAGAGTACATAAAATGCTTCGAAAAAATAGACTTAGGTATTATATACGAAGAGGTAATTAAAAAAAATCAAGCACAGATAAACGAAATAAGAATAAGATTAAAAGAAAATTTTTTAAAAAATAAAGATATATTTAATAATCTTACACACAAATTAAAAGAATTAATAAAAGAATATGACTATACTATTAAAGATATTAATTATGATAAAAATCTCAAAAGTAGCATAAAAAAAGTAGAGCAACTACTACTAGTCGAAAAAATAGACAACTACGAAAATTTTAATAATAAATATAATACTCTAATTAAAAATGTAAAAGATGACTACATGCAGATTGATGAAAACCTACAAAATATGATAAATAATTTATCTAAAGAAATAAAAAAATTAGAAAAATACTGTAAAATGGTTTGTAGAATAGGGGAAAAGAATATAGATCATAACGAGTTAACAACTACTTTGCAAATGTCAAGTGAGTTCCTTCAATATTTAACTAAGAAGAAAGAAAATTTCTCAAATATGTACAATGCAAACGTTTATATTTTTAATAACAAAATTAAGATTATTTTATCTAACAGGGATAACACTATAGATGGAGCAAATTCAAAACTTACCCCCGACAAAGACATGATAAATTATTTATCTATAAAGGAAGAGATAAAGAATAAAATTCTCCTCTTTTATCTTTTAATACATTACATTAAGAAGTACATATTTGATTCAACTTGTCAAGAGCATAAGTTGAAGAGAAAAGAAAACAATAAGGATATGGGAAAAAAAAATGTAACGAATAATTGTCTTATACCACCTAACATAGCAATACAAACACGTTCATGCGATAAAACTTCCTCATTCCATAATTTACTAAGTAACAAGAAAAGGAGCAAATACTACCAACAGGATGATAAAAACATCCTCACCAGTAAAGAAATAAATGCTGGAAGGAAATATAACGAAATAGAAAACACAATATATCAACTAAACGTATTTCAAAAAATTAAGAAAATATATGAATTAGACATAAAAGGGGAAAATTCTTTTTTGAGCAGTTTTTTTCTTTCTTCCTTAATTTTTCAAAATATTAGCGAGTTGGTATCTACCCAGAGTTGTGTCGTCTATGAGGACGAGGACTATTCGATAACATTTAAGAATTATGACAAAGGAGGTTCTTCTAAGGAAAACATAACACAAAGAGAAGTGGATGAAAAAGAAGTGGAGGTAGAGAAGAAGGAATGGAAGTATCTAGGAAAGGAATATCAAGAAAAGGAGCAGTACGAGGATGAGAAACAGGGTGAAGAAAATAAAAATGAGGCAAGAACACAACGACATGTTGATCCTATTGAGGGAGCACTTGTTAGAAGTAACAGACCAAATGCAGATAGAAGTAAAAATGATAGAACTGATTGCCATACAAGTGGAGGTACTTCTTCCCTCAAGCATAATTCTATCACATACCCACACAGCATTACGCTAAAAACGGAAAAAAATAAGCAAGAAAGGAAGCAAGAGAGGAAGCAAAAAACCAGTGTGTGTGCCTCAAAGGGGGGGGCAGATAAAGAAGGTGACAAGAGTGTTGAAGCCAAAAATACACAGTTGAAAAATAATGAACCAAATAAAAATAATGATGGAAATTATAAAATTACACAAACAAGAAAAGATACGAAAGAAAATTATATACATAATATGCTTCTCAGAAAAAATTATTGCGACTTGAAATTTTTTTTCTACATATGTGTATATATTATATATTTGATATGCAAGGTGATAAAATTCGTTGATCATAATATTTTTATTGAGGTAGAAGGGAAATTTAACCACTACATATTCATATATTATGATCTGTCTTATACAATATATAAAAACTCCATTTTAAAAGATAATACACAAAAAAATAAAATATACTTAAAAGATTTAGCAATAAATAAAAAAAGTATGTCATCTTATATTTATTCTCCTAATCATATATTATATAAAGTAGAGTTAACAAATTTGTTTAATTTTGAAAAAGAAGCTGTTTCAAACTTACTTGAAAAACATCTTTTTCAAATTAAGAATTTACAAACTATCGATGAGAATAATAAAAATTTTAAAAAATTGCACACAGAGGTAAGTACTACATAAATATTTCCGTCCATTAGTATAGTAGCATCATCTCTTTGTGAGCTGATAGTAGATCTGCAAAAATGGAAGCAAGTTTTTAGCAGAGCTCTAATACGCTGTTATTTATTTTCATAAAAAGGAAAAAAATTTCTCTTAAAATGCTCCTCAAGGAGGCATTAGTCGCTGCGCACCGCTCAATTGCTTCGTTCTTGCGGCATTCTTCGGGAATATTCGTCTGCACATGTGTATATGCTTACGTATACTGCATACATATACATACATGCCCCTTTTCCCCCTCTTTTTTTACGACAGTACAATAGCGACATATCAGCGCTGGTCCTTTACTTAAAAATTCTATCGAAGAAAATTGCCTATATCATTTTTGATTATATTTACGAACATCACGAAGAGCTAAGCAGGTACAATGCCATTGCGGAATGATTAGGTAGATGAAGCGGCAAGGAAGTAAATATAGCCAATTTGAACATGTAGTCAGGCAGGAAATTTAGACAAGCTGAACATGTAGCTAGACCGAAAATGCCGCAAAATACCTCAATCCGTAGTACCCATGTATTTTGATAAAAACATTTTCCCTTATGTGTTTGTACCCATTTTTTACAGTGAAAGAATAAATAACATGCACATAAATTTTAAAAAAAAGTTTGAAGAAGTGAGCAAACTGCTAAAAATTACGGATGATAAAACTCCTAACATTGTTACATTGAGAAAAAAAGAAATAAAAAGACTTTTAACTTTCTATGTTAAGGGAATAAAAAAAATTTTAGCAAACCATTTATACTCCTTTTATGAAAATCTTTACAGTAATCTTATTTTTTCTGTTCATCTTTTAAATCTTCTTCCTTGTTCTTTCTCTTCGCCACAAGAAGACAAGTAATTTTTGTAAAAATGTAACTCCGTACACAAGTACACACATATTTTTTATTACGTATTCATATATACCGACGTAGTTATAGATATGCATAGTCTTGTTGCACTTACCGAAAACGTAACCTCATCATGCAATTTGCACCGATAGAAACGTTATAATAAATGATACAACCTTTTTCTCTTCATATTTCGTCTATCTTTGTCCTCTTCCTCTTCCACTTCTTATTCGTTGCGCCCTGACTACCCATCCTTCTCTCATTTTCAGCTTTAAAAATAATGTCAAAAAGGGACCAATGCCGCCGAGCCTTCTAAAAATTAATTATGTGGATAAATCCAGTGAATGTGAGTAATTTTACTCTCCAATTTTTGTAAAAACGGATTGACATATACATGCACACACGCGCATGTGTACATATGTATATACATATACAACCTCATCACAACGACGTAAAAGTAGCTGTATCCACACCCATTTACATGTATACGTTGTTAATTCATACTTAGACGACCTAAGCGATCTTCTCAAAAAGATCAAGAAGGTCTATAGCCCAAATGGAGACGAACATAAAAATGAAAAGGAAAAAATAAATATAAGCAACCATGTAAATACGGACGTGTTTTACATGACTTATAGTGAAGATAACTCCTTTATTGCTAATAAATTAGAAAAGTTTGAAAATTAAAAAAAATAAAGTCGCAATTTGTGCATTCATTCGCACATAAAGCATAAAGATATTTACCCATGTACAACAAAAAAACAATTTGGTAATGGTCTAATATTTTTTTTTTTTTTTTCATTTTTTTAGAAAAATTGACAAGTACATGTCAAAATTCTACGAACACATGACAAAAGAGCTGGATAATAAAAAAAAAGAAGTAATAAAAATAATTTCAAACGATAAAAAAATGAACAGAAAGTATTATGAGTGAGGAGGAGGCATGGAAGAAAGAAGCAAGATAGGCAAAATACTGAACGACAAAAAAAAAAAAAAAGGGGGGTATAAAGAGCCGTAAGGGTAGAGAAGAGATTAAGTTGTGAAGCGTGTAAATAGCAAGTAGCTAATCGTGTAAATAGCGAAGTGATTAAATAGGGAGTTAGCAGTAACTATGATATGAACGAAAAAAGAAAACAACATCTAATGGGGTCTGATTAGGAACCTCCCGGACGAGGGGAAAATACCCGCGTACTTCTATCTCTTAGCTATCACGTCTCGTTAAAAACATCCTTAGCCAGCATAGTATAAAACTGGACGAGGCTATATATATGATTAATTTTGTATATCAAACTGTTGTTTAAGTTGATCAGTAAGTCTAAACCGTATACATTTAAATTTTCCATATTATTTTTATAAATATAAAAAGAAGATTCATTTTTATTATTTTCATCCTTCGCTCCATTATTCGACTTGGTGCTAATGTTGTTGATAAGTGACAGATCATTGATCCTTGACAAGGGTAATATGTACGACCTATCATTTTCATTGTCATAGCCATTGTTGTTGTGGTGGTTTCCACTGTAGTTTCCACTGTAGTTTCCTCTGTAGTTTCCGATATAGTTTCCGCTGTATTTATTATTTTTTTTACTCAAGAAATTTTTGGGCATATCTGCTAAGTTATTAAATCTGTCCTCTTCGTGCATTTGGTCTTTTTCCCCCTTTTCATTATTCATTTTGTTATTCGCTTTTTCATTTTCATATCTGTTTAAAGATTCATGATTGTAATTACAAAACTTCTTATTTTTTTGCATGTTTAAGATACCCATCCCCTTTTTAAAGACAACCTCTAAATCTTCGGATAAATTACAGTTAAAATTTACAATTGCATCTAATTTATTTTTTATTTCTAATAATGACACATTTTCATACTCGTTCTCATTACCATTCCCATTCTCATTCAAGTCGTTTATAGTCAGCAACTCATTGGGGTTATTACTATTTATACTGTTGAGTAAAAGTTTATCTTCTAAAATTTTCTTTTCAATCAAACTTTTATTTTCTATTGATCTTATAAACAATGGTAAATATTTCAAAAATGTGAAAATTTTCTTTTTATACTCATTTTCACTTTTTTTAGATTCCACTAATAAATAATAAATTTCATCTGTTGATAACTCAGCAGACGGTCTACTATCATCCGTTGCATCATATTTGTCATATATAACTTCTATATTTTTACTGTCAACTATTTTTACATTTTTGATATAACTTTTTAAATCTTTTTCAACGTATCCTTTCTTTTTTTTCATCTCCTCCTCCTCCTCCTCCTCCATATTCTCTACCTTTTCCACCTTTTCCTCTTCTTTATTTTTATTTTCCCCATTTTCTTCTAATATACTTCTATTATTATTATTATTATTATTATTATCCTTTTCTGAACTATTTGTTACTCCTTTTTCGTTGTCTTTGTTGTTGTTTAATTTCCTGTACTGTTCATATTCATCTAATGATTTACTCAAAAGTAATAAAAAATTTTTTTGCCATAAAACACATAAATTTAGACACAGTAATTTATTTTTATTCGTTGGATCATTTCTCTTAAAATGTTTTTTTAAAATATATTCGACTTTCTCTTCAAATATGTCACTCATATTGTCAAAATATTCTTTATACTTTTCATCAATAAAAACATAGTTATCTTCTTTTTTATTTTCATCTATTTCCATTAGGCCTGAGTCCTTCTGTGCTTTGTTTGTCTTATCGTCGCTTTTCTCATCATAGTACGCTCTCATTCTGCTCCGTAAAATATCGAAGACTACGTTGGAAAGGGGGGAAAAAATTAAATTAAAATAAAATAAAAATAAAAAAAAATTAAGAAAAAATATAATTAAGAAAAAATAAAATTAAGAAAAAATAAAATTAAGAAAAAATAAGATTAAGAAAAAATAAGATTAAGAAAAAATGAAATTAACAAAAAATGAAATTAACAAAAAATGAAATTAACAAAAAATGAAATTAACAAAAAATGAAATTAACAAAAAATAAAATTAAAATAATAATATTAAATTTTACCCACGTAGCGATATAACACATACATACATATGTACATAAATACTCACATAATTGCATAATTATATAATTACATAAGTACGTATATTATTTATATGTAACTTCTAAGCGCCTGCCGCTTACACACACGCGAGCATATGCTTATGTGCGCATTAACACTATCAGAAAATATTACTTTATTCTGCCAATTTTCGAAAGCCTTCAAAATTTCTTCTATTTATATACAAAATTATTAACTTGTAAAAAAAATTTTATAATGCATGAGGATTAGCATAATTGCTTTTTCCCTAGTTTTACTCGTACATTACTCATATTCTTTTTTTCATATATAACTCGTGTTATATTCTAATTTTTTTTTTTTTTAACTTCTGGGCGTTTGCGTATACCCTGTCACATGTGTACTGTTATGCCTATGCGCGCGTACATATTCATATGCTTTTATTAGTACGTATACATCCGTGTATGTATGTATGTATGTATACATGTACATGTTTATTGCTAATGAGCACAATGGATTGCTGTTATTGTTTACTCGCCTTTTTTCTTTTTTCTTTTTATTCCACCCCCTTATATATTTCAAACATAAGAAACTTTTACTAAATTAGTTTTTCTTTTTAATGCGAATTGCTTCAGAGGAAAAGGCGGAAAAAAATTATGAATGTTCGAAAAAAAGGATAAATTTTGTCAGAAAAAAAGGATATATTCCGTTAAAAAAAATGATAATTTTTGGCGTAAAAAAATGGCAAATTTTGGCGTAAAAAAATGGCAAATTTTGGCGTAAAAAAATGGCAAAATGTGGCGTAAAAAAATGGCAAATTTTGCCATAAAAATATGATAATTTTTGTTCTTTGCACTTCTAGCAGTTACAATTTGTATTTTCTTCATTTTTTTTTTTTTTTTTCCAAATTTGCCATTATGCTGTTTATTCTTTCTTCTAATTTCCATTTCCGCACTCCATATTTTCCAAATTATGTTCCCTTTCCGAATGTGTCTATTATCTTAACAGATCTTTCGCACTAAATTTATGCATAATCATTTTTTCGCCTTCTCTTCCGTCGTTTTTTATTATGATGGAATGGTAAAACACAAGTATCTCTCTGCACAGGCAAAGGAAAAAAAGTGTAAAATTTCAAAGCAGCTATTATTATTATTCAAAAATTATAAAAAAATCAGCGTGAAAAAATAAACGAAAAAAATATGCTGCAAAAAGTAGATGCTAACGAATAAACGTAAATAATAGTGACATAAAAAAAAAAGTGTGCAAAAATAATAAAAAAAAAAAAAAAAAATAAATATATATATAAGAAAAGAAAAGAAAACAAAACTAAACAAACGAAACACAAAATATGAATGATAAAGTAATTACGAGGGATCCCCAATCAACCGGTCTGATAGACCTACAAGTGGAGTTAATGCCCACAGAGAATAACTCATGTGATATGATAGGGATGTATAAAAAAAAAAAACTAAAGGAAATTATAAAAAGAGTGTATGTCGGAAATTACGAAGATTCAAAGAACGTCTTACTGCTTAGCAGAACCTGCATCACGCGTACGAAAAGGCAAAAGTGAATAAAAAGGAAAATAAAAAAAAAAAAAATGAATAAAAATGAAGATAAAAAAATGAATAAAAATGAAATGCATAAAAATAGCAAGATATAATACATCATGCTTTTTCCAACTGCGTAACCTCTACGCAACCTTAAAAACTTGTCCTCCTTATTTCACCGCAGATATTATAATCATACGGTGCTCCAAAGAAGAACACACAGCAAGAATAATCTACCCGCATGTAATTTAAAATAATCAATGCGTAAACTACATTTGTTTTTATACGTTCTTAATAAGGCGGGGAAAAAAAAAAGAAAAAAAAGAAAAAAGAAAAACAAAAATAAAAAGAAAAGCAAAAAAAAATAAAAATAAAATAAAATAAACCAATAGATAAATGATATATAAACAAACGAAATAAACAAAGTATGCAAAATGCATGAAATGTATACCTCTAATCGTGCTAGTCTACGCTGATAACTCCACACACATACACAATTCCACATTGAATGTTTACGTTCTTAACACCCTATATATATATATATATAGAAGTTCGAGTACTACATTATCGACTTTAATGAAGAACTCAAGTTTACAAGTTGTTCCCATTTTAAGTACTTGCTAGATGAAATACTCCTAGAAAATGAGAAAAACAAAGTGTTTGTACACAGGTATTTTGAAAAATATATTTATGCCATTGTTGCAAAGTCTGCTTCTCAACACGATGATGTGAGGATATGTTACTTATGTGATGAAGTACCGGCACATCTATACACATTTATACATACGCGCATAAAATTTGCACGTTCATTTGTCTTGCATCGAACTGTTCAGACTTATATTGTAAACCCCCCCTTTTGCAAATAATAATGTTTATAGCTACTTCTCTCTTAAGAATATATTGTCACTAATCATATATTACATAGTCACAACGTACAATTCTGAAATAGAAGATGCTATTTCGTACGTTAACAAATTGATCCCTAATTTTGTGATACCCATCGGTAATGTTTTCTTTAATTGTTTCTATTTCCGACGTTAAGCAGTGTAACAATGTTTTTTTCCGTTTCTTCCTTTTCTTCCTTTTTCTCCTTGTTTTGCTCTTTTTGTTCTTTTTGCTCTTTTTGTTCTTTTTGCTCTTTTTGCTCTTTTTGTTCTTTTTGCTCTTTTTGCTCTTTTTGCTCTTTTTGCTCTTTTTGCACTTTTTGCACTTTTAGCAGCCCATATGTGTTAGTGCTTTAATTTTCTTTTTTTTTTT
Source organism: Plasmodium malariae (assembly GCF_900090045.1). NCBI lineage: Eukaryota > Apicomplexa > Aconoidasida > Haemosporida > Plasmodiidae > Plasmodium > Plasmodium malariae. The sequence continues at coordinate 1,504,500 of NC_041779.1, read as the reverse complement.
TTTTCCCCTCCATTTTTACTCAACGCTACTGTATTTATATTATCTCATTTTTAGAAGATGCCGATAAAATCTACTACTTCACTATAAGGAACAAGTTAACGTATTACCCAGGGTATAATAAATTGAGGGTCATTTCGTTTTCTTTTCCTGTTTGCAGCTTCAAGTTATTACATATGCTAACATATTGCAAGTTATAAATTTTCCTTAAAATTTTTTCTTTTTTCTGTGAACATCCAGAGAGTGCACGAGTATTCAAGATATTAAGGACAAAAAATGAAACGAAAACGAAAATGTTTCGAAGCTAAAAGGAAGGTTTTTATTTTATTTTATTTTTAATTTAATTTTATTTTTATTTTCATTTTTATTTTATTTTCATTTTTATTTTATTTTCATTTTTATTTTATATTTTAGTGGAAAATTGTCATAGGTGTAAAAGACTCCAATGTGACTACGCGCAAGATAAAAAAAATAAAATAAAAATGCTTAACGATATATATACATATATATGTGTATAGCAAAAATGATCAAACTTTAAACATCATACAGACTTAGTTCTACATATCTCTGCTAGTGAACCAAAGAGACCCCCAACCTCACCAGTTGCATGCATTATCGTAATGTAGAAATCCATTCGTACAAATGTGTATAATACTATAATGCATATTACAAACTTGTATGCACCACTATTCTTAGTATAAGCTTGCCATAAGGGGCCAATTTATCCCCAACCCTCTTAGGAATAATTTGTAGTGTATTTTTCATATATCCATTCGATAGCTTTAATTTTTTCCTTTATGTAATTGTCTAATTTTTTCCTCTCTACAATTTTCCATTCGTTTCCCTCTAAATATTTTTCTATGTTATCACGAATTTTATGGCGTACACTTCTTATATCATTTTTAATTTTTTCTAATAAATCTTTGGCTTCTTTCTTTTTTTTTAATTTTATATCATCTGTTAATGCTGAAATTTGCAATAAGATATACTGACCATCATTAGACGTTATAGGATTCCACGAACTAACTTTTAGTTTTAAACTATGTATTATTTTTTGTATATCACTAGTAAGATAAGGAAAGAACTGTATTAATTTAGATGATTTAATAACTACTTGTGCTACATCGGATAATTTCAAATCTTTTTTATCTTTAGTAACAGTTATATTATTAAAAAATTCTACAGTTAAGGTACTGTCAAATATTTTTTTTAATTTATTCTCGAAACTTTTACTAATTTGTTCTATTTTTATATCATATGTTTTGTAGTCAATAATATTTTTTTTTTGTTTTTCACTTCCACTTATTTTTAATTTTTCGTATAAATTTTTCTGTTCTTCTATTTCCTCATTTTTGATATTTGAAATTTTCAATAAATTTCGAATTTTTTTTGTCTCTTTATCTATTTTCTCCTTTTGTTTTTTGCTCCCAAAATTTATCCTCTGCAATAAAACAAAAAAACCATCTTTTTTTAAATACATCATTTGTCCCTTTCCTACTTGAACTGACTTAAGTAATATCCCATTCATCATCTACCACCCGCTCGCTCTTCATGGTACTGATGCGCCCCCTATCGTAAGTTCGCACTAACCTATAAATAAACACATGTAATACATATGAAACATGTATATGGAACATACACATAAAGCATTACGTATATTAGTATGTGCACTCCTATATCTTTATTTGTCATGTATTTACATTCTCTTTAAGGCATTTTTCTTACCTGTTAAAAAAAATATGCAATTCCTTGGCAAAATCACACAGAAAAGTTTAGCTCACATATGAGAAAAAAAAAAAAATTAGAAAATAGAAAACAGGAAAAAGAAAACAGGAAACAGGAAACATGCAAAGTTATATATCAGAAATATGACAAATTAAAAGCTAAATATTAATTATAAAACTGAAAGCGTTAACATAAAAAAAAAAAAAAAATTTAATCCTATTAAAATGAGGAACTGAAAAAATTCCAATTTAAAAAAAAAAAATAAAAACAATTTATTTTGCACTACTGTTTTATTTAGTTTTAGCTCGCTTAATTTTTCCTTCCTTTCATCTGCTCATCGCCCATTATTATATAAGCATAACTGCCTGGACGTATGCGTCAAGGGAATATTTGCCTCCCACCACCTTCAACCAAATAAATTTTTTAAATTTATATGGTTTTTAAAAAATATATATAATATTAGATAATATATAACCTACCACGAATTTCTTCTGAGGCAATATGCTTTATATATCTCTTAATATAAGCGAGGTACACACACATATATATATATATTTGAACGTACTACCTACTTTTCAGCCTTTAGAGAACGTCTTATTCTGTATATCTATTTTCCATTGCTACTTTTATTTATGAGTTTTATTTTTCCTTACACAAGTCGCTTAATATATCATTATCTTTAATATAAAGGGGATTAAAGAAGTGTTCATAATTTTTATTTGCATTTTGATTTTTCTATTCCACCTCCTTACCTTACTTTTCCTTTTTTTTTTTTTTACCTTTTTTTATTTCATTATTTTGATTATAACATTGTTTCATACTAAAAGTTAAAGTTGAAGTTAATTAAAGATAAGAGTTAGCATTCATAAAAAGATTAAATGAGGTCAGAGTAATTTTAAAAAGGAGTATATTGTATATATGAATAAAATAAATAAGATTTGTCAAAAAAGTATTTTATTAAAAAGATGAAATGGGAGAAAAAATAAAAAATGAAAAAGAAAAATTTTAAAGCATTAATAAAAATGGATGGTAAAAAAAAAAAAGACAATTCTATAAACCAATAATTGCATAAAAAAGGGTCACGATCGCCATTTACTGAGTTAACCAAAACAGTATATATAAACACAAAGCGCTAAACTAATGGTGTATACATATGTACGTACATAAATATATATATATATATATATATGCATACTTTCATATATACACAAAATTAAAAACTAAAATCATTTCTACAAACAACCTCTTTCAAAAATATGATGGAATTAAATAGTGAAATGAACACACATATATATACATATATATATATGAGGAAAATATATTTTTAAAAGAAGTGAACTCTGCAAAGGCGGTTAAAACGATACATGTTGGTAATGCGTACACATGTACGTACATGTAATGTAATACAATACGTACATATATATACACGTAAACATATATATATATATATATATATATAATACATATACCATATTCACATTTTACACGTTGCACGCAAAAAACTCTTCAAAAAATTGCCAGCTGAGGCACTGTTGTAAATCCTAAACAATAATAATTGGATAATGGAAACTGTTAAATTATATTTTACACATGTACATATATTTACATATGCATATATACATATATATATATATGTATATATATATATATACGATTAAGGGATAAATCATTTTTCTCTTATTCTTTCGTAATTTTGCTTCTTTGTTTTTTCCTCTTTTATTCCGTTTTTTTCTCTTTTTTTTTTTTTTTTTTTTTTTTTTTTCTTCTTCAAAAATAGAACCGAGGAGAGTACTAAAAAATACATAAAAATATGTGAAGAATATATTTATATACTTTTAAATCGACAAATAATGAAATAATGGGGTTATTTCGTTTTTCAAAATTCCCCTTTTAAAAAAAATAAATAAATAAATAAAATAATTTCGTTTATATTTGTTGTGTGTTCAAACTGATATGAAGGGGTAAGTGTAGCATGGTTTTATTTTCTTATCATCACACAGTACAATTCAGTACAGTTAACTACACACTATTATACTAAAGTTTCATTTTCTTTTTAGCTTAAAAGACTATTCTGGACAATTTTGAACAGGTTCCTAGATTCATAACTTTTGTTTCAGTACACATCCCCCTTTCTCTTCCTTCTTTCTTCATTATGCCTTATGCATATAGTACGCGGCACGTATAATATAACACGTCTCCCACCACCCCCACATATTGCGCTGTAAGGTACATATAAAATAATAATAATAATAATAATACTCTGTTTGCACAATATCACGCACCCCCTTATTCCTCTCCCCAAACCCCTCTCCCCTGGGTCAGGACATCTGTTGCTTGTTGTTGTTCGAATTGTAAAGGTACAACAAGTTAGACAAAATTTCTTCGTTATCCTTTATCATTTTAAAATTCTTCTCATCCTTTTTGTTATAAGGTGAGTTTATTCTTCTCTTACGTGAATTGAGCAAGCCGTTTTCTAAACAGAAATTTCTAAAAGACTCGGCTTCAATTTTTGCTTGTGCTAAACCTAATTTCTTTACACTAAAACCTTTAGTTTTAATAGAATTATTTATTATATATTGCACTCTGTATAATTTTTTTGCATGATCATAATAAATTCCTTTTGGTAACGACTGCTTAATTAAATTGATGTCTATATCACTTGCTGCTGCACCTGCATTATTGTTTTTTTTCTTACCACCATTTTTATTATTATCTACATTTTTTGATTCATTTCCTGATACATTACCATTCGTGATATTTGCACCACTAACATTAATTGCACCGCTTGCATTATTTGTACCTTTTGTTTTAGCCTTTTTGTTTGAATGCCCTGATGGACCTAAGTATCCAAATTCATCCAACAATTTCTTTTCTAAATTGTCCCCATTACTATTATTACCAAACTCGTTATCATTGTAATTGTCATTATAATTATCATTGTACATGTCGTTGTAATTATCATTATAGTTCTCATTATAGTTGTTGTTGTAGTTATCATCGTAATGCTCCTTGAAATTTTCCATATACGAATCGTTAAAATTATCGTTAAAGTTATCATCATAATAAAAATAGTCATTATTATGCATATTGCCATATATCATGTCCCCTTTCTTCTTCTTACGGGTGTTGTAGTCATTCGTTTCCTTTTCTGTACTGTGGGGGTATTTCACACAGTTCGAAGCATCCCCCTCCTTATTATTACTATTGCTGTTGTTACTACTATTACTATTGTTGTTATCATTGTTGTCATTATTATTGTTATCATTGTTATTGTCCTCCTCTTCGTTCATAACAGAGTTTTGTTTCCTACTGAATATGCTCAGATAATTCTGAAAAAATCTGGACGACGAATTATTGCTGTCTCCCTCCTGTAGTTTATTATCATTACCGGTGCTACTATTATTACTATTGTTACTATTACTGCTATTGTTACTGTTATTACTGTTGTTACTATTACTACTATTGTTGTTCTCTCCTGGCTCGAAATTTTCATCTTTGTCCATCATGAAATTATTCTTTCCGTTGCTACTACTATTCACATGATCAGCATCATCATTCATGAGATCATCGTCCATTGGAAAGGCGCTATTACCCACTCCTTTAATGTCAACACTTCTTAACGCCTGCTGTTGCTGTTGCTGTTCTTGTTGCTGCTTTTGCTTTTCCTCCTTTTCATACTGCACCATAATGGACTTCAAATAACTTTCATACTTATCACTTAGAATGCCGTTTTTTCTAGTTCTTCCATTTATATAAGAAGACACTAGTAGGTCATCATTCTCCTCTTCTTTGTATCTATTATGATTATTATTGTTAATTCCGCTGTTTTCATCACCTACAACATATACCTTCTCTTTTGCAAAGTTTAAAAAATTCTGAATATCTTGGTAAAATATCTCGGGGAAATTATTAGTTAATGCATCTTCATCCTTACTACTATGTGTTTTGCTATAAATGCTATTATCATTGGTTCTATTACATGAAGTTGTGTTTTCCTGGTCATTATTCACAATATAATCATCGTGCACATGATGATCTACCCCCTCACCACCTATGTTACTGCTATTATTATAATTATTATCATTACTATTACTATTACTATTACTGCTATTATTATTACTACTACTACTACTATTATTATTATTATTACAATTTGCTTGAAAATCATTATCTCTGCTGCTCCCATTTGCATAATGCATATAAACGGATGGTGAGGAAATTTTATTCACGTTGCCATTTAATAATCTATCGTTACTATTACAATCCTCTACATCTTCTGAATACATACTTCCTCTTCTTTCTTTCCTTCCATCCATGTCCGTTACGTTACCATCCTCTACTAACTGCATACTGTTTCTATGTTTTTCTCCCTTCATTTCGCTTTTCACTTCGCCTTTCATTTCATTTCTAGTAAATAGATCAAGGTCATTAATCCTATCAAACCTTATACTATTATTTTCCCTATTATTATTATTATTATTATTATTGTAATGCGCCAAATTACTAAAATTATCGATATAGGGAAATGTTTCATTTGACTCCCTATTTTGAACCAGGTTATAGGATCCCTCAATAAAGTTCTTACCATTTTCATTGCCCAATGCAATAGCATCTCCTTCGAATGCTACACCTTTGTTTATATCTGCTTCTACCTTTACACCATTCATGTGTGCCTCTGATAATAGCTCTTGCTTCACGTCTGGGTAATTCAACATATGTGTCATGACGCGCTGCTGTTGCAGCTGGTATTGGTGCTGGTCCTGATGAGTGCAGCTGTTGTTATGGTTGAGCTTTTGTCGATCTATTTCTACCCCCTGTACATTAACATGGTTGTTTGCACATGTATTGTCATTACTACTCACTTTCTCGTAACTGTACATGCAGCTCCTAATAACTGTACCACCTAATCCTACTCCTCCACCTACTTCTGCAACTCCACCTCCTGTTTCATCCCTGCTATTATTATTATTATTATTTAGACTCTTCTCATATTCAATGTTAAAATTACTTCTAATACTTTCCAATTTAACTACATTTTCTGGTTTGTCCACCTTATCCTCATTATTTTTCAAATTACATATTACCATATCACCATCTAAGTAGTAGTCCCCTGTCTCTCCTCCTCCAATGTTTCCCTTCTCATACATTCCATCATTTCCATCTCCACTACAACCATCATTATTATTATCATTATTATCAACAGTACCGATGTTACGATTTTCTGTAGTTTGCTTGATTCTCTTCAGTTCATGCGATTCGTCATTCTCTTCACTTAATAGTAATGTTGCTCCTTCCCTATCGAAAATGTCCTTCATGATATCACTGTTCATTTTTTGACTATCAAACAAAAATGGATTGCTGTTACTATTCATATTATTGATTTCGCTTTCTACAATATTCTGACTCTCCTTATTTTTCGTAACAAACTCTTGCAATATAGAAATATCTATTTCGTTGCTTTTATTTTCATGCTTCACTATGTTTGAAGCCGTGTTGTTTCTTGTCGAGTATCTGTTCCCCTGAGAGTTACCACCACCACTGCCATTACTGTTGTTATTATTAATGCTACCACCCCCAACATTATTATTACTATTGTTTTTACCGCTACGGTCGCAGTTTTGATCACTTGAATCTTTGCTTGACTCATCTATAAAACCCTTTGTCGCACTTGTACTGTTTGTTTTTTCCTTTAATCTACTTAAATTTAAAGAACTCGTTTTTAACTCCTTATGTGGTGTACTCGTATTATAATTTGTGTTACTACTACTATTATTGTTCGCACTACTAGCATATTTCTTATTATAAAAGTATGACGAATTAACATATACTGGATTTAACCATTCACTTTTGACTGGTATATTTCCAACATCACATCTGTAAAGAATACACTGTTTTCTAGCTTCTTCTAACGTGTTATAATGTATTAAACTAAATCCTTTCGTTTTAAACTTTCCGTTTTCTTTCCATTGACATCTCCATAATTTCCTAGCAGAATCGAAGTACACACCAGTTGGTAATGGTCCCATAGGTATTAACGAATCGTCATTGTTATTTCCATCTCCTTTACCACCTCCACCACTACTACCATTGTTGTTATTACCACTATTATTGTTATTCGTATTGTTGTTACTGTTGCTTCCATATAAATTATTGTAATTTTTTACATTCGACAGATTATTACTCTTTGCTCTTTTGTTTCCATTTTTTCTCTTCTTAATCAAAGTAATATCATTATCACTAGTATTTTTTTTCTCCTCCTCATCTCCATAATTTTCGTAATATTTACTTCCCCTTCCAAAATTGGTATTCGACACACTTCTTTTCTCTCCAATATTATGAAACTTATCCTTTGCATTTAAAATGTAATCAAAAAACTCACTATTATTATTATTATTAGTTGTAGTAGTTGTACTACTATTAATAATATTGATATTACCATGTTTTATTTCATCTCCTCCTACTCCACAACCCCTTCTTCCCTTTTCAAAACCAAATACTTGATAAGTCGATGTACCAGATGTATCTGAGAACTTGTTTCCTCCTAACACAAGACCACTACCACCTCCATCAACATTCAGGTTGAAGTAATAATCATTATGATTTCTTACACCTACTTCATAATTATTATCAAAATAACTATATTGGTTGTATCCAAACGTTGTGATATTCCTAATCATACCTCCTTCATCTCTATTATTTAAACTTAAAATATTATATTTTTCACTACTGTACCCGTTTTCATATCTTCCTATTTCGCCTACATAATAAGCACCACCACCACCCTTTCTTCTTCTAAAACCCTTTTTAACTTTTTCATAATTAGGAATACTAGAGTACTTTAGGTTGCTACTTTCTTGCAGCATATTCTTTCTGTCCAGCAGGACGTCAGCACCAATATTGCCAATATCGCTAATACCAGCACCGCCAAAAATCAAGTGATCCACGTAAAAATCTTTATCTATTGAGTTAATATGACTCTCCAACTCGTAGTAGTCATCAATTGGAAAAACGCCCTCTTGGTAGTAATCATAGTTATTATAACAGTTATTATTATTACTAGTAATGTTACTATTATCGTTTGCCCTTGAATAATACCTCAAATGGTAGTTCTGCCTTCTATTATCCGCTAAGTGAAAACGCGGCATTATGTACTCACTAAATGTCACATGTTTCAAAAAGGTCTCATTTTGATATTGAAAATTATCATCGGTGTGTAAAAACATAAAGGTATGTGGTTCATGAGGAAACAACGTGTACAAAATTTCTGACTCGTGCATATTTCTTGGAAAAATAGTATTATTTAAAAGAATAAATTTCTTATATATAATATCATGTACCATTGAAATATACTTAATTTTTATCTTATTCTTTTTTTGACTAAAATGATTCATTAAATTATTTTTATATTTTTTTTCTAATAATTTGTTATATAGACAAGAATTATTGCCCTTCTCCTCATTAACCTTATATGATTTACCGTTACTACTGCCTCCGCCACAGTGATTACCGTTATTATTACCATTGCTATTATTGTTAATACTGTTATTAATATTACTGCTGTTATTGTAATCATTACTGTTAATAATATTATTGTTCATATTGATATTAATGTTACCGTTATTGTTGTTATTATTAAATAACTTCGCCACCTTATTTCCACCCTTTTTATTGGATGCCGATCCATTATTTCTTCCTGTTCCATTCATTTTCAAAGAATACCCTCCTTTACTTCTAGTGCTACTGCTACTACCTCCACCACCACAATAACCATCTTGTATTGTTGCATTTTCATATAAGTTGTAAAAGAACCACCAATACGGTTCTATAAGCCCATTTTTGTTCATCAACTTATATAACATTCGTTTTCTCCCTTTATCTCTACTTCTTAAATTAATTCTTGATACACACTCTTCAGAAGAATAGTTTTCCGCTGATTGTGCGTTACTACTACGCAAGTGATACTTATGTTTTGTAGTAAAATGAGAAGCGGCACTAAAATCGCTAGCATTTGAATAATATTCTTTTTTTTGATTATTTATATTAATACCTACTATCTTATTATCCGCAGATGAACTATAATACTTTAAGCAAATAGGTACATCATCGCCTTCTCCATCCGCTGCTACCATTGTTACTCCTTTTGAATTACCAAAATTTTTATTTTTCTTTTGCTTATTTCTTAATGATAAGGATGTATTATCCAAATTGTAACTTACCTTTTTCTTATTCCTTAACTTATTTTGTAAATACCTTTCTTCACTTTCATATTTTTCGTGTTTTATGAACAAATTGTTGTATTTATTAGCATGCGTCTGAACTGTATTATTAACATCACTGTCGGAAGCATGCTTTGTTTTATTATTATCCTCCTGATTATTATCGCTGCTTTTATTTCCTTCATTGTCGTTAATGTCAACATAGTTTATGCGCACATTTCCGTTTTTGTTTTTTCCATAATCTCCACTATCTTCCATCCCATTATTCTGCATATTGCGCATGTTATGCAAATTGTGCAATTTGTTCTGTAGATTATTGTTCAGGTTGTTATAAATACTATAAATTCCACCATGCACGTTGTTGTACACGTTGGTGTAACCTCCTCCAACACCACCATTGGCGTAATACTCATCCGTAGCAACGGTCATATTTATGGGGTTCCACAAGTTCACATTTTTCTCCTCAATCATATTGTTGTCAACACAATTAACAACATTATTATTCTCATGCATATTATTTTCACCTCTAGACGTATATTCATTATTATTCTCATTTAATGATGTATAGTTATTATCTTCACATAAGCTTATGGGTTCTGAAAATTTTTTCATTCGATACATTGCTTTATCAAGATCTAGAGTAATAACTTTCGTGTTCTGAACACCAATATATAAACTAACACGCAATAATACTAATTTAAATAAATTGTAAATACATTTCTCTGTAAATAAACTAGCTTGATAGTATTCATGTAAAACACATAACACATTATCAATTATTTTATTTTCATAATCAACCAAATATTTTAAACAACTTTCCTTGGAATTTCTTTCTAAGGCTAATGAATAATTATATTTTAAATTATTTTTACTTTCCTTTAATTTTGGTTTCCCTTCTGTAATTTTGCACACATAATATTCGTATGCAAAAAGATCAGGTACCCATCTAATACCTATCATATAATTGTTTATACATTTTATATTACTTTGTAGTAAATACTGTATAAATCTTTCTGCTATCTTGTGATTTTTCTTTATATAATTCTCAAATTTTGTAAATTTTATAAATACAAATTTATTTAACTCATATATATAATCAGGAATATCATCTAACATCTCGTCTTCTGGAGAAGCTTCATTCACTATAATTACATCATTTTTAAAAAATTTCTTATTCATATATGTATTTTCAAAACAATCATATATATATGAATTTATATAAACGCTATTACGTATAAAATTTATTATTTTTCTTTTATAATCTAAAGACATCTTTTTTTTCCTTTGTGCATTTGTATCATTGTCACCATCATCTGCATTTGCATTATGCAGATTGCACTGTTTCTCATTATCTTCCGCTTTCCATACAGAACTATAGCCTTCCTTTCCAATTAAGGAAGTATCATTGTTTGTGTTATTTCTACTACTACAGCTGCTTCTATTGCTACTTCTATTGCTAGTTCTGTTACTACTTCTATTGCAACCTCTGTTGCTGCTGCTGTTGCTACTGCTATTGCTATTGCTAGTGTTGTTTCTACTACTATTGTTACTACTGTTGTTACTATTATCGTTACTGATATTATTACTACTATTATTCGCACCCTCTTCACTTTTGTAAAAATTATACTCACCTGTTGCTTCTACATATACATTTTCTCCTTTCATTCCTTGCTTAAGCGCTGCATTATAAAAACTAACATTATAATCGTTATTTTCAAGTTTCGGCATGTCAAGAAAGTTATTGTAATTATTGGTACAACTGTTGTTTTCCTTATAATTATTAACAACATCTTTTGATGTGTATGTATTTTGCGTTTCGTTTTTATTGCTTCTTGGAGTGTCATTCGAAATGTTATCTTCGAAATTATTACTTTTTTCATTACTTTTATAGTTCACAGTATTTAAGGGTAGATTCATAGACATGTCACTGTTTAACGATTCATTGTTAGGAGTATCTGTAGAAGTATTATATTTTTCTCCTTTTATATCATCCTTCACGTTACTATTGCCGTTATTGTTACTGTTACTATTACTATTATTATAATTAACCTGAACATGACCACCAGTGTTTTCACTGTGCCCCCTAACAAACGAATCACCTATGCCATCATGCTCACTTTGCATATTTTCTACGTTTTCGAAAATAAAAATTTTTGATTTCACACACGCACCATATTTTATTTTTATTAAAATAATTAATTTATTTTCTACAGAGTCTTTAAAATTATCAGGAATATAATTTATATCATCTAACTTATGCATAAAATATATTTTTATGTTACTTAAAAATTTTATATATTTTTCAGCATTCGTGTTAAAAACAACATTATCTAAATCTATATTTAAATATTCATATGTATACATATTTTCTTCACACGTAGTTTCTGAGTTACAATTTTCATAACTCAAATTCCTCATGACCACATTTAAAAGGTGGTCAACATAATCTGACTTATTACACTTTTCATTATTATTAAACAATTCCCCATTTTTATTAACAGAGCATGCTAAGCTATTATTGTTACTTTCGTTGTTGCTTCCAACGCTTCTGTCATGGTTACTGTTGTTACTGCTGTTACTGTTATTGTTAATGTTGTCATTGTTGTTTCCACTATTTTTATCAATAATGACATCGTTATATGCAAACTTTCCATTTTTATTACAATTTTTGTTGCTAAAAAGGCTGTTATCGCTATTATCATTGTCATTATTATTATAACTACTACTACGTCCACTGCCATTATTATGGTTATTATTATTATCATCTTCATCAAAATTCTTGGTACTCAGTGTACAATAATTTTCTCTGTTACTACCGCGGTGGATGCTTCCGTTATATTCGGTATTTTTTTTATTATCGATATTATCATGGTTATCATCATTGTTACTATCGTTGTTGTTACCCTCATTGTTGTTACTATCGTTGTTGTTACTATCGTTGTTGTTACCCTCATTGTTGTTACTATCGTTGTTGTTACTATCGTTGTTACTGATATTATTAATCTCATTGTATAAGCCAATGTCGTTGCTATCATCTCTTAACTTTTCCATTTTCCTTTCTCTCTTTTTTAAATATTTCCCTAAAATTTGTACATATTTTTCTGCAATAAATTTTGCTAGATTGAACGAAATGTTCTTATTCACAGGCACCTTTTTTACTACATTTGTTTTTTTGGTTATTTTGTTGTACATTAATACTAAAAAATGCGGGGGAGGACCCTCAAACCGTAAAATGTATGAATATTGCGTGAGGTCTTTATATACCTTACTATTATTATTATTACTATTATTATTATTACTATTATTATTATTACTATTACTATTATTACTATTATTATTATTACTATTATTATTATTACTATTATTATTATTATTACTATTATTATTATTATTATTACTATTATTATTATTATTATTATTATTAATAATATTATTAATATTATTATTACTATTATTATTACTATTATTATTATTATTAATATTATTATTACTATTATTATTACTATTATTATTACTATTATTATTATTAGTAGGAGTACTATTAGTATTACTATCACTAGCATTATTTATAGCATCATTATTTCTAAAGTTATTACTGACGTTACTACTAATGTTATTATAATTAACTGACAGTGGATTGGAATACTTAGAGCAATTATCACTCACATGCGTATCATCGTCATTTATATTTTTATCTGAGAAAAAAAATCGACTACTATAAAAATTTGGCTCAAAAGGAATTTTATATTTTTTAATACTTTTTTTAGTACGCCTATTATTTATAGTTGTAATTTTTATTTTTTTCAAAAATATATTATCACATGAATCATTCCTAAAAAATGGATTATTGAAATTACACTTTTTTGAATTAATAACATTTGGTATTTCATCAGTTACATTATTATCATCGTAGTGTTTATACTCGGTTTCATAATTACAATTCATAAGATTAAGAGATAATCGTTTATAATAATAACTGCTCACTTCATCTTCACTTTTCTTTCCCGATTCCCTTATATCACCAAAATTGTTATGAAAATGATAATTAAATGTATTTAACAATATGTCTTTTCGATCCTTTTCAAAGGACATTTTAAAATCTTCATAAATAAAATCTGATAATTTGGAGTTTCTATTAGTTTTCTTGCTAATATTCCTGTTCAGACTCCTACTTGTGTTTGATTTCGTAATCGCGTATGCATTCTCGTTTGCATTCGCGCTTGTGTTCTCATGTGCATAATACCCGTTTACATTTGTGTTAATGTTGATATTAGGGTTTATACCTACATTTATATTCATGTTCATATTACAATTCACATTGGTGTTCATATTTATGCACATGTTAGTGCTCATGTTCTTGTCAACATTAGCACAATTTTCAATGTTTATATTTAATTCATCAAATGATTTTGCATATACATGGTTGTTATTATCATTTGTACTCACATTATTTGCCCCTTCTGCGTTAATATTATTTATTCCACTTTTATAAAATTGTATTGCATTTTGATCTTTTGAATTTTCTATATTTATTTCATTTTTCGTATTCTGTATGTGTACGCAAGGTAACATACTGCATTTAAGACTACAACTAGTCATTTTTTTTTTAAGGGAATCAATTATTTTTTAATTGATAATGTTTTTATTTTTAATAATATCATGTTATTACTTCAATATTTTTTTCTTCTACACTTTATTACAATAACCAAATTATATATTTTTTATCCATTAAAAAATATACTCAATATATTGAGAAAAATTAATTTAAAATAAAAAAAAAAAAAAAAAAAATGCGACGTTAAATCTTTTCAAAAATAAAATATGCAATATTTGAAATTATTGTTTAACATTTTAATATTTCTAGTTTGACATTTTAAAAAGAAATAAATAAGATTAACAGAATAAGTCTAATTAAGTTGTAAACAAAAGTAGGCACAAAAATAAGTACACATATACGTTAGCATATATACATATATATGTATACGTCCATACATATGAATATATATATTATGTATAACCCGTGTAACAGGTCTATGTACTTAATGTAAATATTGAAGTAATAATAAACAGAACTACATTAATTATTATATATATATATTGAAAAAAACGTCAGTATGTTAAAAAAAATATTTAAAACCTTTGTAAAATATAAATCTCAAAAAAGAAAATAATAATAAAATAAAATAAATAGAGCATAATGTTTCATAATTTTTTTCTAATAAATAAATGCAAAAATAAAGTTTTTAAAATATGTTTACATAAACCTGATGCAATTAATAATGAGGATTCAAGAGTACACAAACATCGGTAATGACACAACAAATATTATTAAAGAATTAATACTATAAAGAACATGTGAAGAATGGAAAAAAGCGTGTTTATATATATGTATATATTATACATATATATTATATGTGTGCACATGAGTATACATATGTATATGTAAATATTGTGGTAAAGCAGCTTAAGGGCGTATTCAAATATATATGATTTAATACAATTTAATACGGAAATTGAACAAACAGGCAAAAATGTATTGTGGTTGTTAATTTGAATTTGTATATAACTAAATAAACTATCTTTTACTCACTATTTTTTTAACAATAAACGCTTATATATAGTGTATTATGTTAATTATAATATATATATATATCACATAATCTTTTTTAAAAACAAAATTTTCATAAAACGCAAGATGTATGTTTGTATACATAAAATATTTGTCAGTATATATAAATTTGTGTAAAAAAGTATGAAAGCTTAAAAATACAAACACGTTCAAAAAGCTAATATATAAATATATATATCGTGTATGTAAATTTTTAGCTAAATAAAAAAAAAAAAAAAAAAAAAGGAAGCAAAAACGAAGAAAACATATATGGATGGTGAAATATATTTTCCTGATTTGTTAAGAATAAAAAATAAAATAAGCAAAAAACGTGAAAATAAAAAGCTATATATATGTGCAATGTTATATATATGTGTGTAATTATATACATGTAACAGTGAAGGTAACCAAGTTAAAAAGTTAAGAAAAAAAAAAAAAAAAAAAAATTTTTTTTAATTAACAAAAATTTACAAAATTAACAAAAAAACTTAAATGTTTAAAAATTAAAACCTTCTTTTTTAGTTTAGTATTTTATATTTCTCTCTCTATATACATATATATATTGCCAAAATTGTTTTAGTTTAATTAAAAAAAATTGTACATTATGCATTCTGTCCTTATGTAGAGACGTCCGTTTTCATTAAGTATGTAGTCAAAAATTGTTCTATGTATTTTCAATGCTTTTGTTACAAAAAAAAAAAAAAAATAAATAGATATATGAATAAAATGAAATTAACTGAAACGTAGTAATATATATATATATAAATAAAACAGTGGACATATGAAATGATGAATAAAAAAGGAAATGGAAAAAGCAAAAGTATAAATGTGGAAAAAAAAATTCATACAAAACAAAACGAATAATTACATAAAACATATACACTTCTATGAACATATATATGTATGCATTTGCATTTCTTTTATATTTATATGTTTTCGCTTATATGTGTATGGGTAAATAAACATAGATGTATACAGCATATAAAAATGTATGTGTGAAATGGTGTGTAAATAAATATATATAGTGCTATAAATAATTAAATAAAAAAATTAATAAAAAAATATATATATATATATATATATATGTGTGTGTACGTAAAAAACGTATCTTTATAAAAGAATAACGTATTTTATTTACATTTAAAAGGATGTAAATAAATGAATACGAAATAAATAAAATAATACATGTATCATATATAAATATATTTTCATGTTTCTTCATATTTTACATGCTTCAAAAAAAAAAAAAAAAAAAAAAATTGAAATTTAAACACACTTTGAAGTCTTATACAGTTTCTTATTAAACACAAATTTCTTGTAAAACTTACAATTTTTAATTACATAAAAAGAAATTCACTGGTAGTACTAATTATTAGAGAAACACAAACTTATAAAAACCCAATATTCTCAAAAAACAAATTTTATATATACAGGAATGAAATATATAATTTATATAAACAGTTACAGTTTTATCACTCATATATATAAATATATATATATATATATAATACATGTACATATATGTATATAATTTTTGAAAAACTCTACGAACAACATGAACACCAACATTCAACAATGAATATAAAATGACGTTCATAAAAAAAATATGATGCTCAAAGAATAATATGACAGCATAAAATAATAAATGTATATGTATAGAGTATATGTTTATTTGATATATATTTTGATAATTGCTTAAAAAATAAAATTCATATTCAAGTAAATGGAAAATATTAAAAGCAAAATTAATTTATAATAATTATATCAAATGTTACGTAAATTTTTTATTTCATAATGTTCAAATTTACATTTATATACGTATGTGTAAGTATATATGTAAAAGTATATGTATTTACATAAATATATATATATATATAAACATGAAAATATGTATGTGTTTAAAACGCTTTTTAATTAAATTTACGAATTAAAAAATTGAAATAAAATTCTTTAATTTAATATAAACACGAACAAACATTTACGCATATATGTATGTTCAGTTCAAACATAAACGTATTTTATAAAATTCCTTTTAAAAATTTACAAGTGTGTACAAAATTGTTTATATTACATGCAGGTGTTTATAAAGCTTACTATATATATACAAGAATATTAATTTCTCTGTTTTATAAAAATAGCATTCAACACTTTTTATTTTTTTATTTATTAATATACACATATATATATGTATATGAAATAAATATGTACAAGAATAAAAAAGTGCTTAAATGAATTAATTTATAAAGATTATAATTAGGTACTTAAAAAAGGTGTGAACTTTGGTACAGCATGTTACTTTAAAAAATTTTACCAGTAACACATGGTGTATAAAATTAAAATATATACAGCATATATATACATATATAATAGTACATATATAAATAAATATAATATAAAAGTACATGATGTAAGCCTCATATACGTTCATTTCATTTATAAATTTATATAATCATTTTTCACGAATATTTAATATAAAAAAAATTATAAAAAACAATGAAACATTTTTGCAATTTATTTTATATAATTTTTAACATATACACATAAATAAAAAAATGTAGAAGAGAGGATGTTGTGTAAAAAAATTAATTCGTGGAAAAAATATAATATTAAGGTACATAAAAAAGTTTAATGTATATAAATAAAATATGAAAGGCAAAAAGAAATTAGCTATCAAAATTTTATTTATGAAAAAGATGTACATTAATTATATATATATAACATATATATTATATATATACTTTTATGTAATCCTGTATAGTACTATATAAATATATACGTTATTATGTATATTAAATTTATACTATATAAAATATATAAATATTTAAGCCCCTTTAGGGTTTATATATATATAAATACAAATTTATTAATCTTTTTTCAAGAACTAGTTAAAATTATAATTCTTAAAAAAAGATAAATATAACTTGCAACTTTTTCTTATTCATTTTATTTTTTAAAGTGAAACATTAAGCAAAAAAAAAATTGTAATGTATCTTAGGGTAAAAATTATTTTTTTTTCACTATAGAAACAGATGAAAAATATTTAATTATAGGCTTCTTAAATTTTTTTTTTTTTTTTATATATATATTATATAACATAAACCTTGTTTTATTAATGTTGCCATTTATTCACTTTTTAACCTTTTTTTTTTTCTTTTTTGTTACCAATTATTTAATTCACGTGTTAACCTTTTTTTTTTTTTTTTTAATTTTAATAAAATTGCTAAATTAGAATTTTTTTTTTTTTTCACGCATATAAAATAGTTCTTTATTATTTTATTCCAATCCTCCTCTCTTTTTCTTTCTTAATTTTTCTGTTCTTCCTTTGCTTTTTTTTTAATTAACATTTAAAATTTTTTCCTTTTTGTATAACACATTTTATGCTTTTTACCTTTTATTTTTATTTTTGGTTAAGTGTTGCCCTTTCTTTGATTACATAAATGCATAGTTTATAATATATATAATATTACATATATATTTGTACCCCAAAATATTACTTTACCTCCATTTAATATTTATATGCGGTTTTTTTGCCTTAAATTGTTAATATGCATTTAAATTAAAAAAAAAAAAAAAATGCACATCACTTTATTTGATTAATTTTCTCTCCTTTTTTTCATTTATATTACTAGATAATTTTTTTTTTTTTTTTTTAATTTTTTTTTTTTTAACATTTTTAAGGCTCTCTTTCAGTTTCCCATGATTTTAATTTTTTCTTTTTTGAAACATGTAGAAAAAAAAAATTTATTCAAATAGATATATACAAATATATATACTTAAATATTTAAACATTAGCACATGTAATATTTTATGCGTATGACGATGGCATTAAAAAAATCTTAGATTTTGTTTCACGAAAAAAAAAGCATATATATAATAGCTGTGGTTTGTATAAAATATTTCTATACAAGCTTGACAATACCTGTTATATATAATATATATATATATATATATATATATATTTATATATAAATTCATTACAAGTAACAATTATATACGATTATCACATATATAATGCATAATATTATTTAAATTTATGCTATATATATATACAGTAAAACGTTACCAATACTTACTGTAATAGAATAGATTAGCCCTATAACATGGAACAGCTATTAAACAAAAATAAAAATTATTGCCAACGCATGTTTATAGGGAAAAAATTACATAATTTTTGCCTCAAAGAAAAAAGTTTTATTATTAACTTTTCAATGTTTTGCGTTATTATATTGCTGCATATATTTTATTTTTTAAGAAAAAAAGAAAAAAAAAGGACATTTTTATTTTTGTAAGAAACATTAAAAAATAACAACTTCTTACCATTTTTGTGATTCATCTAAAAGGAAGAAATGGTTATATTCTGAAAAATGTGAAATGTTATATATATATATATACATATGCATATGTACAGTCATACAAATGTATATTAAACCCAAATATGTAAAAGTAGAACAAGCATAAAAAAGTGTAGCAGCTACACAAGAGCTATATATAACAGTAAGCATAAAAAAGGAAAAATAGGTATTCGTTATGAACTCTAAATATATAACGTAATTTACAAAAGGTTTGGTTAATATATGGACGTACCTGTATATGTTAGTTTTTATTTCTTTTTGCATTTTTTTTTTTTTTTTTGTTATTTTTTTGCCTTTATTTTGTTATTTTTTGCCTTTTTTTGCCATTTCTTAATATTTTTTGCCTTTTTTTGCCATTTCTTAATATTTTTTGCCTTATTTTTGCTCTACCTTGCATTGCCAGTTTATACATTAGAGCCTACAGCTAGTGCTTGTGCATGGATAAGGTATGTGCAAAAATTGCAAGTAGTTACATGCGATTTGGTATGATTATGATCAGTACATGTTATTTTTTCATCACTTATTGATAAAAAAATTTTTACGATACCCATTTCATTAGCTATTTTCCTTGCCTTGTCATATAAATATACGTGTGGTTTTCCATATTTGTCATTTTTTATTTCTATGTCATTCATACTTAAACCGTATTTAGATATTGAACTTAAGCCTCTTCCAATAGACTTAAGTATGGCTTCTTTTGCAGCGAACTTTTTGCTTACATAAATTGCTAATTTCTCCATACCATCTTTAATCCGCATATTTTTTTCTTCCCAATTTTCTTTCCCCTTTTCTTCCATCTTTTCTCCCCCTTTTTCTTCCCGTTTTTTTTTCTGTTCTTTTCCCTCTTCTATCGCAAACTCCTTAAGCTCTAGAGAATTTAGTACCTTCTTCAAAAAGTAGTTTTTATTTTTTTTTTTTAAAATTTTGTAAATTCTGTTAACACTTAAAATATCAGTACCAATACCAACAATGTGATGTGAGTAAAAGGTTTGGGAGTAATGATGATATTTTAAATATTTTTCAATGATTTGCTCCTCCATGTCCATAAATTCGTTATATTCTTTAAAACTGTTTACATGATCTTTGTTCATTAAATGTATTAACGCATGCAAAACGTAGAAGGGAAGCCTTTCATTGACACAAAAGATTCTCTGGAAAAGTTTGTTAACACCTCGACCATTTTCTTCCTCGTCAGTGTCATAATAATTCTTATTCTCACTTTCATTGTTGCGTTCACCATCATTGCTTAGATGATCGCTGCTTCCACCAACACTGCTTCCCTCATTGCTGTTATAACTATTGACCTCTTCCGTAGTGCTACTTTGAGCACAACTTGCGCTGCTCTCTGCCTCTTTTCCGTTAATTACTTTTCTCTCATAATTTATTTTAGACATGACACATTCTCTATTTATATATTCAGGACACAGATAAATATCTCCTGCGTTAAAATATGTTCTGTCTGTAATACCACTGTTCACTAATTCATAATTTAAATCATTCTCATTTTCATTATTTTTAACATAATGCAAAAGAGATATAACATCCGTTGGCTTGTTTTTATTTCTGTGCATTTTATTAATACTTTTCATTTCCTTTAAAGTAACAAAAGTGATATTTAATTGGAAATTTTTGAATTTTAAAATGTCTAGAAGTTTCCTTACTTCTTTTTCAAAACTTGCTAGGTCTATTGGAATGTCTATCTGATTATTACTGATTTCTAAGAGTAAATTTTGGTCATAATTATTTCTGTACATAATATTATCATTTAAGGATTTATTTATTATGTTACTATTTATTATCCTATTATATATACTGTCAGTGTTTTCGTTTACCATAAATATTTTAGATAAAATGTGTACGTAATTTACATTTTTACAACTCTTCCTTTTTATTTTTGTAGGTTCCTTTATTGCATATTTGTTCCGCTCAAAAATTTTCCGATGAACAAATAAATTGTCAACATAACATATATCCTTCACACTTTTTATTTTTCTCATTATACTATTTACTCTTCTTGGTTTTATACAAACAATCTCACTCAGCGAAAAGGTACGACCTCTTGTATCACTCATATTAATATGGTTCGTTTTTATTATAGCTAAAGAATAAGCAACTAGTATACTAGGTAATATCTCATCTTTTTCAAATGAGAGAAAATAGAAAAACAACAATTTTATTATTTTCAAACGTGTATTACTTAATTTAAGAGATGATAAAAATCTAAGCATTATAACGTAGTAGCGTTCTTACAATGGTGAAATGTCTACCCTGGTGCACATCCGCACATATGCCTGCGTATGCGAAAGAGAAAGCGAAAGAATACATATAGATATTTACAAATGTATATCTATATATAAACATGTATTATGTATATATATATGCATACAACAAAAGCATACAAACAACTGTACCATGCGAACATTCACACGCATCACGCGATAGTGCCTTCTTTCTCTTTGAACATACAACTTATTTGGATTGCTAAACGGTCTCTGATTCTACGTTTCGTGTTCCTGTACCTATTCACGTATATACACATATGTATATATCGCGTTATGCATAAAAACGTAAAGATTCATTTAATATGTTCCTTCACCTTATATAACATGCAATTTAACAGCTTATTTTTTTTTTACCCTTTTAAGCCTTTCATTTTTTATACTTCGATTCTCGTAAATCTTTACTCTTTCCTTTTTCTTCTTTGTTTTTATTTTGCTCATATATATCTCCTATGTTTTTTTTTTTTTTTTTTTTTTTTAAATTCCTATATTAAACTCACCTCGCATTAACATCGCTCTCTCCATTTTTCTATATCTTTCTCTCTTCTCATTTTTTTTTTTTTTTTTCTTTTTTGCTTAAAAAATAATACGCTGCGCGAAAACATACTTTTTCGAAAAAGTCAAATCCATTTTTACTTTGCAGAGTATCATGCCACATCATTTCGCCCTTTTCTTAGACTAGAATACTCCGATTATTGTATACTGAATAAGTAAATACTACACTACAAGTATATATGCATGCATGTATAAACATGCGCATATATAATTACAATGTAACATGTAGTAATATATTTTAGAAGCATATTATCATTTTTCATTTGTTGCATTAATATTTTTCCCTTTTAGAATTTGTGTTTCTCCTTTTTTCGAAAAATTATCTGTTCCCTTTTGTAATCATGGTGCACAAAAATGCGTCATAGGTGAGTCGCAAGCGTTTATATATATTTCAACATACTTACGCGCACACACATATATATATATGTACCCGCATATATATACATACGTACCCACATATATATACATGTACCCGCATATACGTACATATGTGTAATATTATTTGCACAGGTAGTATTCTCTTTTAATCACCGCCAAAAAAAAGAAAGAAAATATTGTTGTCACAATAACAACTCCATAAATAAATTACATATGCATAAATATATATGCTAATGCTTAAAATGCGAAAAATTAAAATATTTTAACTTCCCATTTTAAGCATAATATTAATTTCTATGGATCTATGTTTTGTGTACTAGGCTTTTTCATAATAGAAGTTTGTTCCCCCCGTTGCGCATTTGTACATATATATATAAACCCATACTCATATCTTATACATATCACACACATACACATATCTCATACATACACATATCTCATACGTACGCATATCTCATACATACGAATATCGCATACGTACACATATCGCATTCATGCACATATACATCTTTAAATGGATAGTAAAATAAATGAACATGGCCGAAATAAATATTTTTTTTTTTTTTTTTGGGAAATAGGGAAAAGCCTGAGGAATAATTGCATATGCAGCTTTAACCGCGCAACTTTATGACATAATTTTAAAAATTGTTTTTGTCTCTGTAATTTTTAAAAAAATATAATCTGTTCAGTTTTGTATATTTTTTTTTCCCCAGCTTATTATTTTTTTGCATTTCTATGGAAAAAACAGTTAAATCTTTCATTTCTTATATTGTTCTAAGTATTATCTATCATTTTGTAAATTTGCGTATGTGATCGCCTTTAAATTTTAAGCGTCACAAGAAACCCTCGTTCGTTCACTAGTTTGTTCTCTAGTTCATCATCTGTATTTATTGATCTCGTCTAGGTGCAATTATGTGCAAGCTTAGTGTAAACATAGATAGTGAACTAAGTTTAATTTTTTTTTTTTTTTTTCCCCCTAACCCCTCTTATTACTCCTTTTATTACCCCTTTTGTGCAATCAATCGTACATTCCACATAAAAAACGATGTTGCTTTTTACAAATCAAACAAAACACATATTTACTTTTTTACATAATTCATTAACAGAATAATTATTTTAATACTGTAAAAGGTGGCAATAAAATTTTTGCGTAAACTTTTTCCCATACGTAATGTCGTTTTTGCAGTATCTTAACTTCTCTCTGTATATGTACCAGGACACTAATAACTTATAGCATATATTTTTTTCCACTAACCAACAGAAAGCTTAAAACTCCTAACATACGCCTGCAAAAACAAACAAACACCTACATACAAACATACCTATAAACTTATATATACATGTATGCTGATAGTTGTACAATTTTCCAATGAATCTGATATGTTATGTTTTATTCTATTATCAATACACATTTATTTTTTTATTTTAATTTCCCCGGTAACTCGCACCTCCTGTTTTGCATTACTCATTGTAGAAGGGTGTTTATTAAGGTTTATTTTCCATGTATTTTGTATTTTATAATTTGCATTTTTCATCTTACATATGTACGCGTGTATGTATGTGTGTATGTACGTATGTATGTATGTATATATATATATTTCTTTTTTTTTTTTTTTTTTTTGTTGTTGTGTCACAAACGTGCGCATATTTTACCATCAGCCGTCCTTGTATACTGCATTTTATAAAATTCGGAAAAGCGTAAATCATTGCGATCATTAATGAGAACTTAATGTGGAGAAGAAGAAATGCGATACAATGCAACGCGGAATTATGTTGGCAAAAACGTCTGCTAAAATGTGAAATCATTTCTACAGGCTTGCATACAGTGTGAACCATTTTCACCTTTTTTTTTTTTTTTTTGTTCCTCTTAACCATTTTTTACGTAAAAATGGATGTAATTAAAAAGGATAACGAAAAAAGGGAAAGTACGTCCTGTAAGCATATGGTAGCAGGAGAGAGAGAAACAGACGTGCTCATTGTAGGAACAAGCACAGGTGGACTACTGTTGTCATTAGACTTGTTAAGAAAAAATGTAAAACATTTAATAATAAGCTCATGTGAAGAAAAATTAGAAGAAGAGAAAACTAATGAACAGTATTTACTATACCCTAGGACACTTGAAATGTTGCAAGATTTAAATATCCTATCGGAGGTTCTAATCAATAGTTTAAAATTAACTGGTATCAGTTTATATATAGAAAATAAATTAGTACACAAAACAAGTAAATCATTCTTTCAAAATTTTAATGTCACTATACCATATATGTTGAGTATTAACAAAATAGTTCTAAATAATATTTTGAGAAAATACATAAAGCAATTCCATTTTTTAGTAGAGGATTATACTATACTGCGGGGTATCAACAAAAATTGCAATAATAGGGAAAATAAAAAATTATTTAATGATACTAAGGAATATGGATATAAAAATAGGAACAACATTATAATAAAACCACAGAAAATGAATAAAGAAATATCGTCAAAATATGGTGAGAAAAGAATATCGAGGAAGACTAATTCTAATGAACCTTACAAAAATAAAAAGGAAAAAAGAAGAAATGTGAGGAAATTATATACCTTGCCATCTCTCTTGAAAAGTAGGCAAAGCGAGAATACAGGTATAAGCAGAAGAAGACCCTGCAATAGTAAATGCAGTAGTCGCACACATAGTAGCACACAAAGTAGCACACAAAGTAGCATACGAAGTAGCATACGAAGTAACACACGTGGGAAGGACAAAATGAGCAATAATTTGAGAAAAAAAGAATATCTCTTAAATCATAATAAAAAGGAAAATAATAAAAATGGTAGCTTTTGTACAAGTTTCACTTATAAAACTGAAAGCAGCTCGAACATGAGCACAAGTTCAGCCACTTCATATAGTACTAATACCATTTCTAGTTTGTCAAATGAAACAGAACCAATATCCTTTTACCCTAGTTGTTTCATTAATTCCGGAAGTAGTACTAATTATAAAAATTCCCTCAACGATTATAAGCATAGAATATCGGATAGTTCATTTCCAACTACATCTCAAGGAGTCACAACGAAGATAAAGCTACCCTTATTAACAAACCTAAATGGGGGAAATCATATCCGTCATAAGGATGAAGATATAATAAATGATCCTATTAATAAAAGCTGTGAATACAGTCTACGCAATGGAAACAAGGGAGATAACGAAGAGTTTCTAGTTATACAAGAGAACAGTAGTATAAATATAAGTAAGGGGAAAAGAAGGAATCTAAATCTAATGACAGCCTATGTAAGGCAAAATAACTTTCCATACAGCAGGGGTGGTACCAAGAGAATTGGTAGCAACAGAAGACGTGATAGTCCCAGCAGAAGGGAAAGCCTCAATAGAAGGGATCGCCTCGACGGAAGTAATCATGTCAGCAGTACCAACTACTACTACCACAGGGGACGGAACAAGAAAGATGTGCGGCACTACTCCGAGATTAAAAGCAAATATATTGTAGGTGTTGACGGGAGGAAGTCGAGTGTCCGAAAATTCGCACATATAAAATTGGAGGATAAAAAAAATGAAAAGATAGAATATATTTCTGTAGATATATGCGCAAAATGGAACAATGACATGAGTCACTATAACTTATCTATAATTCAATCGAAGTACGGTTTTGTTACTTGCTTCCCCATATTTGTAGATATTACTAATATAAATGAGAAGAACTTTTACTGTAAGGATAAACAAATTAAAAAAATCATAAAAAAAATTAAGATGGAATGTAATCTAAGAAAAAAAGAAAAGTACATCAACCTTTTAAAAAAAAAAAATAAATTAAAAATTGCACAAACGTCCCAGTTTTTTAGCTTATCTAACACGGACAAAGACAACTCAAACGTGTCATTGAGAAATGAAACAGCCAGCCAAAACGCTGATCACAGATACAATGAGGGGGAAAAATATGCGCACCTCTGTAATAGCAAACAGATAAATATTTTTCATAAAAACTATATTAACCATAACATTCAAAAGGGAAACAAACGCATCCACATGGATAATATAAGTGTAGACAATATAAACGAAGTAGACCACCATGACAATTCAAAAAACTACGTAAATGATATATCTTCTCAAAAGAAAGAACAAAAAAATATTATTTATCAAGAAATTTTAGACTATTATAGTAAAAATAGAAACAGTAGTACTTCCTCTGGTGAACATAAGAGAAGGGAAAAAAAAAATTTACAAATATCAACATATGCCACCAGTTCATTATTATTTTTAAAAAAAGAAGTTCCAGCCAATATAGACAACCCACATTCTTATAAAAATGATGTGGTAACCCCTAACACATGTACATATGACATAGCCGACACAACAATGCCTTTTGAAAAGAAAAATTACGCATTTGAGGAAATTCCAAAATATGAAAAACACATGAAGAATTCAATAAAATTGAGAAGTAGTTCAGAAGGGAACTACCCTGACGTATTTGATACTAAGGTGAAAGGCAGAATATTTTTATTTCAAAAAATGGACCATGTAGGGAGAGAGGCTTCATTGAAGGAAAGTGTATCTTTGTTAGGTACTGTTGCGGGAGCTTCTTCTGAACAGCCCCTTGACAAATGCAGCTGCAGGGGGGAGCCACAAGGTTTTGTTGCTGCTCGTAGTATTGGGGGTGTTGGTAATACCATCTATAAGTTCAACAACAATGTTGGTAATTCCTCTCATAGTTGCATCCCCTATTCAAAGGAAGCCTTTACAAATGGGGGGATCGACGGTGATGACAATCCCAATGCCAATGAAATAATATTGTTGAATAATAATATGAATGAGGAATGTAATGACTACAATAATGACATTTTCAGTATGAAAGAAGAAAATATAGACATGCAAAGGAAAGGTAATAAAAATAGGAGGTTTCCAACGAACAATTCTTTTAACACTGATAAAGAGACCCCTTTGAAGGTGACGAACAGTAGGTACAACATAGGGAACATTGATGGATACCGAATTGTTCGGAAGGAAAATGGACATGATGGAACTGACAATAGCTTTACTGACGCCGTAAGCAACAATTCTAGAGAGGGGATTGATCATGGGTCCATGTTTTTTATGGGAAAAGGCAGTTACAACTGGCATTTGACTATATGCAGAAGGGGGGGAGGAAAAACCCTTAACAAATGCTTATATCATATAAAGAGGTCAAAAAAAGTTACTTATGAAGAGGTTATTGATATAATTAAAAATGTATTTCCAAGTATTGAACTATATTATTTGTATAATTTAAAAGTTGGTAGACATAAAGATAAAATTTGTAAAAATTATTATCGTAACTCGATAATATTAGCAGGGGAATCTAACTGTTTTTACAACCCACTATTCAATATAAGTATTAACTTAACTATACATGATGTTTATAATATTGGATGGAAGTTAAATTATTTAATTAATCATAATTCTTCTTCACTATTATTAGAGTCTTACGACAAAGAGAGAAAATTCATTTCAGAAAAGGTTTTATCATGGAATAGCAAAATTTTTAACTTTTTTTTTTTTATTTTTAATTGTAATGGTAATACTACTTGTAATTGTAACTGTAATTGTAATTATAACTATATATATTACATATTATCCTTTTTAAATTGTTGCACTTGTCCGTTTGCTAATTTTTCTTCAATTCATAACTTTTTTGAAAAATTTTACTTAAAAACTTTTATGCTACAGAATAATTATTATGGACAAATTGTAGCCAATAGTTCCGTTAAGATGTGCAGTACTAGTTTCATCTGCTCAGATAGAGCAAAAAATTGCATTTTAAAATATATTTATTCAAATAATAATTACGAAGAAAAGAGTGTGTGCCTATATGATTACCTACGTGATCAAGTCCACACACTAATATTATGTATAAACATATCAGAGGTAAGAAGCACTCCATATGTGAATTTTAAATCGTTCAAAAAAAGGAACAGAAAATATGGCAGGGAATATTACTTGGGGAATTACAAGGGGTATGAATGGACATATGACAAAGCATCCCTAGATAAGCTAATAAAAATAAGAAGTTTAACCTACAGAACAATGATGAAGACTCCTAATAAATATTCTGTGCAAATTATATGGGTCTTATGTAATAACAGCAAAAACGAATTTATCCAAAGTAACACAAAATTATTCCCCTTAAAATCCTCCTCCTCCTTTACACGTTTAAATATTAATTTTTATAATGTACCTAATCAGCTACTAAATAACATAAAAGCCCCAAGAATTAAAAGGCAACATATATTATACGATTTTTTAAACGACTTTCAAAAACAATTTAATATAAAATTAAACTTGCCAAACAATTTAATAGAATCACACAATTTCAAATCTGCAATGTATATTTTCATTCGACCCGACTTGCATATTACACACATGAATTACGTGAACGACGACAAACAAATTGTTTCCTTCCTCGACTTTTTATACAAATTTTACGGTTAGCCTTAAGTTCAGGTGCCACATTCTCAGCGCTTTTCCTTGGGCTTGTTAGCAGTTTTTCATGTGCATCCACGTATGTGCTGATTATGCAGAATGTACGAAGTACACATATATACGTACATATATATATACATACATACATACATACATACATACATACATACATATTTACATACATACATACATACATACATACATACATATATACGTACATACATGCATACATTAATTTTTTTTTTTTTTTTTTGGAGTGTATTTACATTTTTATTATCATATGAGCACACACCTTTCGCCCAAATAAGTGAACTTTTACAACTAGATCGTGATATTTTTTTCCATAATACTTTTAGACAAGTAGAGTAAAACAATTATAAATACACATTAAGCTAAAGAAAATATACGTATACATGTTATGTCCACATGTACAGACTTATGACGAAAAATTTAAAAAACGTCCCATTCTCTATTTTTTAATTTTGAAGTTTCTTCTTCAGTACACATGTGCAATTCTACAAATGGGTAATTATTTTTATTTTTTTTATCTTTTATATTATTTATATTTTTTACATTTTTTTTACTTTTTTCTAAAATAAAACAATATAACGGGGTAAGAATATTCTCTTTTCTTTTTATTTCCCCCAATTTGAACATTTTTTTTTTGTGAAAAAGTTAATATTTGTAAAAAAAAATTTATTACGCAGTTTTGTGCGTTATGCGCAATACATAAGGGTTAAAAAAAAAAAAAAAAAAATGTTTCGATTAATCTGTGGTCTTCTACGTACATACGTGCAAAAAATATACCTGTGCGTGTTCCGAATATGTCCCATCGTGGGAAGGCTAAAACGGTACATTTTGTTACATACATATGTACGTAGGTACATATACATACATATTAGTTTGTACACATATACACATAAACCCATAAACACACTTTTTTTAATTATAAGTAATTTTTAATTTTCTCCATCACTTTTTTTTTATTCTTCGTTTTTAAATTTTCCTTGTACTTTTCTCTGCTCTTTTTTTTTCTGTGCATATATTTCAGTTTACTTTTTACGTACTCCTTTGTATATTTCTTTATGTGCGGTTTCCATGTATCGGACAGTTTTTTTGTTGTATCTTCAGAAAGGCTGTTGTGCGAATCGCAGCTTGAATATTCCGTTATGCTACTCTCGTCACAATCGTTTGTGCTTAAACTAATATTATCGCTATAGGAACTCCTTTCGTCATAGTCTTCCGTTTGGCTAATCTGCTCTTTCGTTTTGCTCCCTTCTTCCTCTTGGACAAATTTGTTTATCTTTTCATCGTTTTGCTCCTCCCCCTTATCGACTTCATCGATGATATGGATGTCATTAGCTTGGCAAATATCATTCTCACATTTGCCATAGTAGCATTTGTCATCATCACAACTGTCACCCCGTTCGTAACTTCCCTCATCAACTTCACATGTTCTTTTCTCAGTTGGTACCTTTTCAACTTCCTGAGTATAATCTCCCTTTGCCTTTTTCATTTGCTCTGGTATGCCCCTCTCTTCAGTTGTTAACTCGAAAACTTTTTCTTGACTTTCACAAGAACCTTTAGAAAAATCTTCATCTATATTATCCTCTCTCTTTTCTATTTTTATGTTTTCCTCTTCCTTATCATTCGTACATTCGTACGCGTCCTTAAAATCACCTTCTGATATTTGAGGGGAATGAAATGAAGGAGTGTTATTCTCTCCTAATTTATCAACTTCCTTTTTCATTGTACGTGCTATATGAAGTTTGTCCAGGTAGTCTTTCCAGCTTATATCATATTCCTCGGTGGTTTTATCTTCCCCATTTGTTTTGTCTCCTTCGTCTGTTTGACTTTTCCCACTTCCATACTTTTCGGGGTTCCTTTCTTTATCTTTCCTTATTTCGTCTTCATCTTCTCCCTCTTCTTCTTTTTCTTTTTCTTCCTCTTCCTGTACTTCCTCCTCTTCAACACTGCCAAGTGACGAGTACCCATCCTCGTACTGCACAAAACAGTTTGCATTCCCCTCCGAGTAACTAGAGCAAGAGTACGACTTATCATTCTGCAAAATTTGTAAAAGCATATCATCCTCATTAACCGAAACATTTACTTCTTCCGAAACAATTTTATGATTAGTTAGTCCTATGACATCTTCATATAAAGGGTAATCTTCAATTTTAATTTTATATTTCCGAAAAAAGTGATTTATAACACATTTAACATCTCGTTCGAAATATGTTTTTCCATTCTCATGATGTAAGGAAACAATTTGAGGGAAATCAATAATCGTTATATTTTCATCATCATCAATTAAAATATTAAACTCATTAAAATCTCCATGAATAATATCTGCTTTAGCAAATTTTATTATTGTATTTATTAAAAAATCTATAACTTTAAAAGGATTACTTATCTTAACATGTGATAAGGGATAACCATTTATATATGACATCAAAATCATGTGCCGATTTAGATCATATGGTTTAGGTACAGGAAAATTATTTTCATATAATGCTTTTAAATATGTATATTCTTTTGTTGCTGCAATTTTTGATAAGTACAACCAATTTCTAAATTTTTTTTTCCCATAATAATCTCTATTATTTTTTATTGTTCTAAAAGATATTCTACCTAACCTATGTATTTTCAGACATAATAAATTATCATTTATATCTTTACATATATATATATCCGATTCTTTTCCTACTCCTATTTGATTCCCTACACTTTTTAAAATTCCTCTATTTAGAAAAGCACGTAAGGCCAAAAAATCGTATCCTAAATATGTTAATTTATACCCATCATATGTTCTATTTTCATGACTTATCAATTTATTTTTTAATAATTTTTTCAGAACAGATGTTATACCTTCTTTCCTTAAATTTGCTATGCTTGCTATTAATGATACGGGCAAATATTCATGATTTCGCATGCCCATTTCAATCGCTGTCAATACTCGGTACTCATTTCTCGACAGAAAGCAGAAGCACGATATATCTAGCTTCATCCTCCCCCGTTTATTACATACACTCCCTTAAAATAGTACGTGGGTAATGCAATGCTCAAGCGTGCATTAATATAAGCATGTGGATGGTTGTGCGTTCGTGAATATATACATGTGGGTAGCTGTGCGGCAGTGCGCGTATGCCTGTGTTTATACATTCACACGGTCATTCCTTCACACGTACACACATACAGATGCGTTTATGTGACACTCTCTTATGATATCAATTCTCAAGGCACCTTTTTTACTTCATTTATATTTTTTTTATTTTTGCTTCTTTATTCTTCCTTCCCCTCTTGCGTTTTATTTCATTCCACTTTTTATCGTACAACTATACAATTTTGCATTAACTGAGTCGTTATTTTAGTTATTTCGCTAATTTGTTAAATCTTTAATTTTTTGTTCGTTCTTATTATTTTTGTATTTTAATTTTTTTTTTTTTTTTTTTTCTTTTTTGTCTGTTTTTCTCTTAATTATTTTCAGCAACATTCCTATTATCACATATGTATGGGAATTAGATAAATATTAAACTTACTTTTAAATCGTACGATTCAACAAGAAAAAGTATAGTAAGTGTGTACATGCCAAATATCATTATTCATGCACTAAAAAAAAAAAAAAAAAAAAAAAGAGATGACTTTTCCAATATAACAAAAAAGTAAACCATAAAAGTTGGAGAGAAAAACTATTTTTTCTAATCTATTTTGCAATCCTTTTTCAATTTTTTCTATGATTTTTATTGGAACGGTTGAAAATAATCATAAATGATTACAATCTTTAAATGCGGTCAAATTCGACGTTCTCTGAAAATTTTGTTATATTTTATCAAGTAATATTCATATACATACATATACAATAAATATGAACAACTTTGAAGCACATCTCTCTCTTGAATAACAAATTACTAATTTTGTAATTCATTAATTTGTTATTTTATTTTATTTTATTTTTTTTGCGTTTATTATACTTTCCTCTAATGTAAGTATCTTTTTAAGTTGAAATAAAAGCTTACCCCTATTCATGATTCTTAACAGGTATAAGTAAACGGTTTCTTCTTTTTTTTTTTTTTTTTGCAATATTAATGAATATTTTTCCTTTTTTCTTTTTAAAAGCTTCGTAAAATTTTATCTTCATATTAAAAAAAATATACACTAATATATTATTCTTTTTCTGTACTTTTCAGTTTTCAATTTATTTTATATTCTGTATTTCTTTTTTTTTTTTTTAACAATATTTAAATATTTGAGAGGTACGTGCACATAAATATATGTATATGTATACATTCTCAGATGTGTTCAAGTGGCAACACATAATAATATAATACCAAAATATTTTTCTTTTTTTTTTTTTTTTGCCTTAAACAATTTTGAAATGTGCCTTACCCATAAAATTTTTCCTCATGCTCTTTTATTTTATTGTAAATTTTTCATTTTTTATATATTTGTGAAATGACAAATTGATCGGAAGGAAGCTTTAATATATTTATTTTACAATTAATTTTTCCTTATTTGCCATTTGATGATATTATATATTTCATCAAAATAAAAGAAAGTTCCTTATTTCGAAGTACGAAAGAAAATTTTTTTTTTGATTAAAAAAAAAAAAATAAATTTCAAAACTTGACAAAATGAAAGAAAAAAAAAAAAAAAAAAAAAGAATTATAAACGAGATAGTAAGCTAGATAGTAAGCGAGATAATAAGCGAGATAATAAGCGAGATAATAAGCGAAATAGTAAGCAAAATAGTTAAGCAAAATAATAAGCGAAATAAAGAGAGAAAAAATAAACGAAAAAAAAAATTTTCTTTTATTTGAGTAGAAATTTATAAAAATGAAATAGTTAAGCAAACATATCGTACATAAATATACTTATATGTACATGCATACATATATACATCATACAATTGTTTGTTACTGCATATATTATATATATATATATGTATAAATTATCAGTAAGAAATGAAAATATGCAAAAGGAATTAAGTATGCTATTTTAAAATTTAACAACATTTAAACGAATAAGGATAAATCAATTATGAAATATAAAATATATGTAACAGAATATTCTCATAAAATTCGTTATATAAAATTTAATGAAGCGAGCGTATCC
Source organism: Plasmodium malariae (assembly GCF_900090045.1). Lineage (NCBI taxonomy): Eukaryota > Apicomplexa > Aconoidasida > Haemosporida > Plasmodiidae > Plasmodium > Plasmodium malariae. The sequence goes on along the minus strand of NC_041779.1, from coordinate 1,469,833 downwards.
TTAATAATAGAAAATTTCCCTATATATAAATAAGTACAAAAATAAAAACAGAAAAGCGAGCTAAGTTTATGAACATTAATATAAACAACAATATATAAAAAAAAAAAAAAAGAGAAAAAAAGAAAAAAAAAATCCAAAAACGACTTAAACAAAAACAATTACAGAAGAAATTATAAAAAGAATAACAAGAACAAATCCAAAATCAAAGGTGAGAAAGAAGCAGAATGATTGTAAAAGATGGTTTAATAATTAGCTCCATCCGTAGTTCCTTTCTTTTTCTTTTTAAATAAAAAATAGAACGATTAATTTTACGAAGTTTTATTCTCTTTGTAACGAACTGATAGACCTTTTTGTTATTCCCTTTAATCGTTTCCATTGTTTTATAATTGATTATAAAATTTAATGTATTAAAAAATATATATATACATATGTATTATATATGTATGTACGAACAAGCATTATATATGTACACGTTTGATGTTGTCAAGAAGGATAAATTTTATATAGAAAAAACTCTTCCTAGGAAAGGTAGAAAACAAAGTTAGTTAAAAAGGCAAGGGGTCTCTTCTACGCTTTTTCAAGATAATTGGGAATATGGGACATGAACTTTTATTTTTGCTTTTGAAGGATGTTTAAATATTTTATTTATCACATAAACTGTTATACATAATGTGTAGTGTGTACTGTTATTTTTTCATAATGTAGAAAACATGTATATATATATATATTTATATAATATATGCTTGTGAAAAAGAATATTTTTGTAAAATGTTGTACTAATTCGCCTAAACTTATATTTTAAACATCGTATTATTTTACAAAAACGTGATTTTTAATTTGTTTTAAAATATATTAAGAAAAGTTCATTTATTATATATATATATTTATATATGTAAATATTTGATAAGTATAACTTTATTTTCTTGTCTTTTTTTTTTTTTTTCAGCTGTACTTTATATTTTACATATGCGTAATATTTACAAAAATTAATTTGCGCACATTTTCCCCATATGAATTTTTAATTTTAGTTTTATTTCTAATGTGTTAAAGTGAAATAAAAATATAAAAATAAAGGATATATTTTAAATACGACTATATGGAATTTATTGCAAGGCCATAATGTTTTATGATCCGTAACAGATTTTGCACGTGCACATATATACATAAATAAATATATATATATATATGTGCATACATATTTGTTGCTTTTTTTTTTTTTTTTTTTTTTTTTTGATAAAGCATTATACTTTTGTTGTAAAATAGTATGATTTATCTTAAGCATAGCAAAATATGTTTTAAGGATTTAAATTAAGTGCGTAACGTTTCATACATATGCATATACGCAGAGATGTTTACATATATATATTCTTAGATAAACACGTGTGCAAACATATAAAGGTATACAGACAGATACATAGACGAACAAGTATATTATCTTAAATTTATGCATGTAGGAGGGAAAAATTGAATATAAGTTTAAGATTTATAAGGGAGGCAGAACAAGAAGAAGCGGTAAGAAGAAGGATAAGGAGAAAGAGAAAAAAAAAGGTATTGTCTTAAGAGGAAGACTTTTTTCCTTTTTTGCCTTATATATGTTATTTTAAAATTATGATAAAAAAGAAATCAACAAATGATGAAAATAAAATATATTATGAGCAAAGTAAAAATAACTACTTAAAAAAAACAAAAAATATAAAAAGGAAATATTCTAATATAAATTTAGACATAGTAAATACGTTTAATTATTTAAATAATAATAACATAACAAGTAATACTGAAAATGCAAATATTCGCAATGACGTAGAGATATTAAAAAATGAAAATATAAATAATAAAATAGTAATGAATAGTAATACGAATAGTGATTTATATATTCCTGAAAAGGACAACTGGGTACAATGTGATTTATGTGAGAAATGGAGAAAGCTTCCTTCAAATACTGATATGAATAAATTACCAAAAATTTGGTACTGTAATTTAAATAATGATACGAAATATAATTCTTGTGATATTGAAGAGGAAATAGTAAACTATAACTATGATTTAGGTAAACATGTTAGTTCTAATAGTATGGTTAACTTAGTTAATGAATATGAATCACTTAACCAATTTTGTAACTCTCCTAATAATACTGCTAATAAGAATGACATCAATATTACAGAAAATTTAAAAACAAAAAACGAGGAATTCTTTAATTTTACAAATCCACAATCTGATAGTAATGTACTTCCTACTAATACATGCATGGAAGAGGATCCAAAACAAAAAAGTACTCATCATAATAAAAATTATTTTAATGTGAATAAAAAATGTAGCTATATCAAATCTGATGGTTATTTTGATATATCTGTGGCGAATGCAAATTTTTTCAGCAATGAAGAAAACATCAACAACTTTTCTGCAGTTAATAAACTATCTTCCCATTTTGATAGTGGCGGAGGGGCTGGAGGCAATGAAGAATGCAGTGATAAATGCAATGTCAAGTTCAATGATGTAGAAATAGTGAACGCTCAAAAAAAAACAAAGAATATGAATGAAAAAAAAAGTAGGTGCCTTCCAAAGAAAACACCAAAAAAAGAAGAACTTAAAAATAATACTAGTGTAGGTAGCTTTAATTATAATGCAGATCATCATCTTTTTAACAAGTTTAATAATAATAATTCAAAAAATATTTTGTACAAAAATTGTAAAGTATTGAAAAAAGCAATAAATTCTAAGAAAAATGTAAAGGATGAGAAAGACGAACAACGCACATTATTTTATAAAGAAAATACAAATAGTTTTTTTATGAATTTATTTTTTAAGAATAAAAAAAAAAGAAAGAATGAAAGGAAAAATATATTCAAAAGAAGTAACAGTGATGGGGGTGGTATATATGAGAAGAAAAGGAAGAAGGAATTAAATACGTGGAGATTATGTATGAGTGATAACGATATGTACGTTACTTGTAATAATATAAAAAAATATAAGAATTACAAGAAAAATGTAAATAGCTTTTGCTCTCCTTTTTATTCCAATATGCACTTCATCGTTAACAGCATTTTGAAAAAGAAAATATATAAGCCATTAAATGAAAGGAAAAGTGGGAAATATGGAAAAAACGACAAAAACGGGAAAAATGGCTTATATGACAAAAAAGAAGAGAAAAAAAATATAAAGTATTTAGAAAAAGAGGCAAATTTTGCACTATTCAATGAAAGGAAAAAATCGTCCGAAGATATTGATATTAATAATAGTTCATGTAATATATCAAAAGAAAGAAAAATTGAAAAAAAAAAAAAAAAAAAAAAAAATCCTGGAAAAAAAGAAATTGTTTTGCAGATGACTAATGAAGTAGATGACATTGGAACTATGAATTTTAACAAAACTACAATTAACGAAAGTATTGCTCCATATTTTCCAAATGGTCATATGTATGGGTATAAATATGAGGAAAATTTGGAGGGTATTAACAATAATAGTAATACTATTAATAGTGTGACTGATCTAAATTTATCTAGTTTTAATGTGTGCAAAGATGATCAAATAAGAAATGGTTTATTACAAAATAATCTGACCATGTCAGGAAAATATTTTGATCCAAAAATAACACCTGATTATAGTGAAAATTATGTTGATAATAATAACAGTTTTGTGCAAAATAAAAAGCACCATATTGAAAATAGTCATCATATTAATGGTATTAGTTATAGTCATAATAATGGTGCTATAGATAAAAGTAATATGGACAGCCCAGTAAAAGATATCAATAGCAACAAAGCAGGAACCAATGGTACGTCGAATAATGTAGTAAATTGGGTGCAATGTGAAAATTGTAAAAAATGGAGAAAAATCGATTCACATATTAATATTAGTGTTCTACCAGATAATTGGTATTGTTCACTAAATTTCTGGAGCAAATATAATAACTGCGAAATGGAAGAAGAAATGTATGTTGAGGAAATTATCAATGCAGAGTTCTCTCAAAACATGCAAAAATTTGAGAATATGACGAAAGGAGAAGAAACATTTTCTGCTATTTGTCCTATCCAGAAAAGTAAAAAGTTTGAAAAATATAAAATGAAAGAAATTTTAAAGAGTTTTGCAAAAAATAATACAGACCATTATATGAGTAATATAAAATCTAAAGTTAATAAAAAAAATAAGATACAGCACAAGAATGGTAACAATAATAGAGACACAAGTAAAGTGCATGAAAAGAAGATTTTTTGTCCAAATAGGTTAGGTAAAAAATCATCAAAAGTAAATAATTTAAACACTGGGAATTTCATTGATAATAATTCATTTAATATAAGAGGTAGAATATATAGTGAATCGGTTTTATATGAAAATCCCTCGTTTTGTCCTAAAGAAAACAATGAATTCAACGATTTATCTATGGCGGCTGTGTTAAATAGCCCCTTGAGGAATAATTATTCTTACCCAATTAATTATGATGATATAAATTATATTTTTTATAGTAATGGTCATGTAGAGGAAAACTGTAGTATCAACAGTGATATAATGAATTATCAAAGAAAAAAAAAAAAAACGAATAAAAAAGAAAATCTGTTGAACAATTTGTCAGTCTCAACGTCCGTATCGCATGAGAGGAATGTTCGCTCGTATTCCTTGCATGCATCCAAAAATTCGTTTTCACGTAATATTTTTAAGAATAAGTGCCTAAAGGAAAATGATAACGGTGTTAATGGTAAGTGTGATATTAACAAAGATGTTAATTATGGTAATGATAAGGATGTTAATTATGATATTAGCGATAGTAATAATAATGGATATGATGTAAACGAAGGGGAAAATAAACGTACTACGAACATGCTCGATGAGAGCAGCAAATACTGGAACGTACTAAGAAATAGCAAATTAAATTATTATTTAAACCCATCAAATATTCATAAGATGTTTTCATCTTTACCAAAATACAACTATAATAAAGTTGATAATGAGATGAATGAGGATATATTGTGCAATATTGGATTAAAGAGAAAAATTTTAGAGGATGAGCATTCGCAGTGCGCTTCCCTATGTTCTTACCATAACAAGGTAAAAAGATCCAGCTCATATGATTTTTGTAGCAGTAAAACTATTTCACTGGACAGTGTTGATGAAAGAAGTTACGTATCAGATAGCTATTTACAAATAAGAAAATACAAAAGAAAATTAATAATTCAGAATAGCCATTATACTTATAAGAGCAGCAAACTTGCACATTTTCCACCTTACGATTTGAAGGATACACAGAACGGTTCATTACAATTTATACATGGAAATAATAATGTTAACAGTGATATGTGCAGCACGGTTTGCGGAAATGTTCATACGAATGATCGCGGAAATGTTCACGCCAATATTTGTTGTAACGTTGAAGAGAACCAAAACAACACACCAGGGGAGTTATATCAAAAGAATAAGCATCATAATCCAAATGGAATAAATGGAGAGGGACAGCATCACCATATCGAGTGCCTCTATTTACAGAGGTGTGAAAGACATAACAACGACCTTTTAAAAAATAAGTATGATTGTGTAAATTATGCTAGAAAATTTAACACTTCAATGGCAAAATATAAAGACAGGATAAATAATGACGACGGAAGCGATGATGATAGGAAATTGTATAACATGTGCTTTAATACAATGAAGGATGATAACAGTAAAGGTGGTGCAACTACTGTTGTTAATGAAGATGGGATTGAAGACACGCTGTGCAATAATATTGACAAGTTTGCAGTTGGTTCTAATTGTGTTAACGATAGAGGTGATAGTTATTATGGTACTGATAATCGAAGTGATGATGATATTGATGGGAGAGTGATAGGGAAAAAGAAGTATATCAAGAGCAATATTATTTGCAAGAATAATAACACACCATTTGATGAAAATGAAATTGGATACAAATACAACAGAGATGATATTGATAGAATCTTGGAAAGGGGGAAAAATAAAAAAAGAAGTGATGCGTACAATAGTTTCAATACGGAAGATATAGATAATAAAATAGTATCGTACTACTTAGGCTGCAGTAGCAATAACCGCAAAAAGGGAGCTATGGTTGATTTTGCCAGTCCTAACAGTGATCTTAGTGGTAATTATCACCATCACCATAGCTATATGTTTAACGAAAATATAAAAAATACGAGTCAAAACGATGCCAATTTTAGATGCTATAATAACTACCGTGAAAAACAGCTAAATGATGAAAATCCATTTTTTTCGAAAAAATGTTTTGAAGGAGAAATGAATATTTTAAATAAGCCCATTAATCGACCAGACATACATTCACAAGATAACAACATTCACACTTTAATTGAAAATTATTATTTAAATAACAACAAAAGTGTGAAGAAAATTCAGAAAAGCAAGTCCCTAAACACTATTGACGAAAAGTATCGAAATTTTTTATTTTTAATGAATGATAATATGATTCGCGTATCACCAAGAAGTGCATCACATAAGGACACGAAATCGAAAGAAGATTTTTTTAATATGTCATTGGACGAGAATTATAATGATCATATCGTTAGTGACATGGATTATATTAGAAGCATGAGGAATATTGGAGATGATGTGATAACGCAGGAGGGGATAAGGAATTATTTAAAATTAAAAAATGAAGAAATTGATGATTTTTCTAAAAAAGGTTTTGCAAAATTAGCGTTAGATGACTATATTAAAATTAATGAATATCGCAAGAGTGGAGGAATAGATAGTAGCTATACATATAATAATAATTATCAGAAAAATATTAACAATCATAAAAATGGAAGGTCTATTTCGAATAATGCTAATTCGATGATATATAGAAAAAATTACTTCAATAATTTATCGTATAGCTACTCACTTGATAAATTAATGACAGGTCTTCCTTTAAGTGAAGTTAATGAAAGGAGCAGAAGTAGTTTTTGTAGTTCAGTTGCCAACACAAATGGAGGTTCATTGGCGAATGATAGTAATAATAATGATAGCAATAATAATTGTAATAGTAATAATAATTGTAATAGTAATAATAATTGTAATAGTAATAATAATTGTAATAGTAATAATAATTGTAATAGTAATAATAATAGTAATAATAATAATAATAATAATAATAATAATAATAATAATAATAGTAATAGTAATAGTAATAGTAATAGTAATAATAATAATAATAATAATAATAATAATAATAATAATAATAATAATAATAATAATAGTAATAATAATAATAATAATAGTAATAAAGCTAGAAAAAAATACAATGACATAAATATGCAGAAAAATTCGTTAAAAGACTCCTTCATTTTAAATAAAAACGAAACGAACCCCAAAAAAAGTGCAAAGTGTACTTCACACAGTAAAAAAAATAATGAAAATAAAGCCAAAACAATGATAATACATAGTGATGATATGAATAATGTGAGTAGTAATCATTTTGTGGTAGCCATGAACAAAAAAGCTGCAGAGAGGGAAAAAAAGAAGCATGAGAAAATCGAAAAAGGCGAAAGGAACGAAAAAAACGAGAAAAGAGAAATCAACGAATACATAACGTTTAACTTGAACTATAACGAAAACAAGAGTATCATTAAAGAACTCATTAAAAATAGAAGCAATCAGTTTAACAGTGGAAATACCAGAGGTACTTTTTCAAATAATGCTACATCATGTAATAATAGTATTAATAACAGCGATAAATTCGAAAAAGATCAAATAAGGACGACTATACTAAATGCAAAAAATTGGAAAAAACACATTTTAAGTAACCGTGTAATTATATACTCAAAGGGCGTTTCCGCAGTATATAGTGTGGACGAAATAAACAAAAATAGTATTTACTTTTATAATAATGAAGAGAATAATAGTAATAATAATAGCAACAATTGCAATAACAATACTACTGTCAATAGTAATAGTAATAATAACAGCAACAATAATAATAGTAACAAAAGCAAGAGAAGTCACGATGATATTTATAAAGACATGCAAGAAGAAATGGACAGCAATAATATATATTTTAACTACGCTCACAACATTAATTTTAATGAGGTCAGTACTAATAGTAACTACAACGGCGGTAATAATATCAGTGGCAATAATATTAGCGGAAAAAATGGCGGTAATAACGATAGTCATAACAATAGCTCTGATTCACTTAAGGCGAAAAAAGTTGCTACTTCCGTATTTTCGTATGATTACAAAAAAATTATTAACGAAATTAGTATATTTAATGAGAATATAAAATATCAAATACCCCATTTGAAATATAAATTTAAGAAATATATCAATGTGGATGATGGGAAGAAAAATACTTCTAGTAGTAAGAAAGACAACATACACTGTGATAAGAGCCCTAAGTACACTTCACACCTTGGAGAGGGATATGTTAATAAGGAAGAAAAAATATTAAAAAGTTATTATAATTTCAATGTAGGCTGTAAAGAAGTGAACAAGGAAGGGAAAAAAGAAGGTGTCAAAAAAAACAACAAAAAGGGTGCAAAAATAGGTGATAAGAAAAGTGGACAATTGAGTGACAAAAAAACAAAATTGACATTAACGGGCAATACAATATATCATGATGATTCGAATTACTGTGAAAAGAATTCTAAAAAGAAAAAAAAAAAATATATTGTGCTGAAGAATAATAAGGAAGAGGAGGAGGGGGATCATTTTAATGGGCCATTATTACAGGAGGGGAGAAATTTTGAACCAGAAAATAAACGTACATTTGAGGATTTCGATGTCAAGGATGTACATTATAGCAGCTATGCAGTTATAAAAAATGTAAATGTCAACAGTGATGCTAATTTTGGAATCAGTGACAACAATCATCTTGTTGAATGTTATAATAAGGATAATAATATACCCCAGAACTACACAGAGCCAAATCGAAAAAACAGAATAAATGAAATCAACAATAATATCATGGCGGTTGTAAGTGAAAATGTGACAAGGACATATGAAAAAGTGGATGATAACAGTACTGTGGAGACTATTAGAACATTTGTAGAAACACATGCAAAAAGGGATAATAAGAAATTTAAAAAAAATAATAAGAAAAATAATGAACATCTTTACAACATCATAGATAATGAAATTACTTGTAATATAATAACAGCACCTAACAACGATATTTTAAGCAACATAGAAAACAGTAAGAATACTAAAAAAACGACTCTGAAAAGTGTGCTCCCCAAAAAAAATAAAATCAGAACGAAAATAAACTTTTCTAAAGATGTGACAGTGGAGGAGAATAATAATATATCTAATGAATTTATTGTTCATGCAAATGAGACTAAAATAGAGGGGGGAAATAATAATAAGCAATATCAAAATATAATCCTTTATAATATTAATTGTCAAAATGACAAGGTCGATAAGAAAGAAGATTATGAAAAGGAAGAGTTTGAAGAACTAGCTCAGTTAGAAACGGAAAGGAAGAAGAAAATGATGAAAAAGATGGAATGTGGAAATATATTTAAGAATAACTGTGTTTCTAATGAGGAAGAAGGTAAAGGGGCATTACATCCTGTAAAATTAGCGAATATAGATAATGAAGTAGTATTATCAAATGATAGTAAGGAACAAAAAAAAAAGAGGCAAAAAACAAAGAACATATTTGAAAATAAAAAAGCTGACATAAAAAATGAAATATTTGAAGTATCGAATGTAAGTAATGTTATTCATGTTGATGCTTCTCTAAATGGTGATAAGAAGAAGGTATTAATAAATAGACACAACGGAGTACATGTTTTTAGTCCTGTCCCTTTGGTCGAAAAAGAGGAAGAGCTCTTTGTTAACGAACAAGATGAAGAAGCACAGACGGAAGGGCACCGAGGTGTCCATAATGATAACGAAAATAATATTGACAATGACAGCAGTAATAGTAACAATAGTAATAATAAAAATAATAATAATAATAATAATAATAAAAATAATAATAATAATAATAATAATAATAATAATAATAATAATAATAATAATAATAATAATAATAATAATAATAATAATAATAATAATAATAATAATGATTATAGTAGTGACAACAGTAGCAACAGTAACTGTGGTAGTAACCGTAATAGTAATGGGAAAATCTGTCTTTCTCTCTCTAAGGGGGGAGAAATGAAAATTACAAACATTGAACCTAATAGCTGCGACAGTATAAATGAATCTAGTGGAAATGATGAAAATGTCAATCTTTTCAATACGAGAATTAAAAAAAGAAAAAGAGAAGATGATGAAAAGAATAATAAAGTTTGTAAGGAAGAAGAGACACATCGTATGTTCAATGAAGAGGCATTATCATCCCACAGTGAAACAGGTATGGCGAAAAATGATAGAGATATAAAAAATATGAATGAAAAAAATAATTATAAACAAGTTAATACAATATTTTACACAGAAAAAAATTACTCAGTAGATGTAGATAAAGGCGATAAACATGTTCACGTTTTTTCGTATAACAACAAAGAAAATGTGAATCAAAATGATAATGATGAGGTTCGTAGTGGAGTAAGGAAATCATTTTATAATGAGGACGAAAAAAAAAAATATGATGAAAGAAATAATAACGTTAACGATTGTATTAATGAATTGCATGAAAATATAAGAAAGGGTTCACCATCAAGTATTGATGAAATGAAAGAACAATCAAAATATATAGATAACATTAATAGTGGAGCGGACGAATATTTGGAAAGAAAGAATTTCACATCTGTGGAAAGAAGTAATAATCAAGTTGATCTAGTTTACTTGAGCTTAAATAGTAATATCGAAACTTCAGACGTAAGAGGAGAAATCAATAGAAGTATAAAACATGATAACAGTAGTGATGAGGATAATACAGTTGTAAAAAATGAAGAGGAAAATTCGAGAAATTCATACGAAAAAAAAAAAGTTTATCTCACTTGTGAACACAGTGATACTAAGGAAGAGATGGAACAAGGGGACGATTTTAAAAAATACGACAAAATAGATGTAGAAAGGGTTGAGCACTATAATGAAGATAAGAGAAATTCACAGAACAAGGATGATGATATGAACAAGCGCAATAAATTGATAGACATTTTTTTGAAAGAAGAAAAAAATAGTGAAAATAAAAATGAAGCGGATTTATTTTATTCTGATTATTTATTTAATGAGGAAAAAAATGTAAACAATTCTACAAGTAAAAATGGTGACTTTGTAAAAGGGGGGGAAGTAACAAGTGTAGAGAAGAAACTCCTTAAGAAAGAGGTTTATCGAAATGGGAAAGATCAGTATGACGGGAATTTATCATATAAGCGCAACACTGATGAGTGTGATGAGGAAGCGACTTACAAACATAACGAAAACAGAGAACGACATTCAAGCATATCCAAAAGGTGTCCATTAAATTTGAATAAATGGAATAGTGATAAGGGAGAAGATGTTGAAGCAGAGGGGGAAATAGTAGACGAAGCAGCAGACGAAGTTGTACGTAGTGAACGTAGCATAAAGGACAACCTTAGAAAACATAAGATATATCATTATGAAGATGATAAAAGTGAATACACCAACAAGTGCAAAAGAAGGTATTATAACAACGTGTCTTATCAGAATAATAATAATAAGAAAACATATTTAAAAGATGATAATAACAAAACATATTTAAAAGATGATAATAACAAAACATATTTAAAAGATGACAATAACAAAACATGTTTAAAAGATAATAATAACAAAACATATTTAAAAGATGATAAAAACAATATATGTGAAGATGATAAGGGCACAAAAAATTACAGGGAACGTGGTGGTAGGGCTTCCACCTTTGGTAATGTAGAGGAGGAAGAGGAAGATAAGTTTGCTGGAAGGTATCAAAAAAATGGTGATCATAAATATAGAGAAAAATTTTACGCAAAATATGTAAAAATGAGTAGTTATAATAATAAGTATAAAGATTACTCAGACAAATATAAGAGATATAGAAAACATGAAAAACACGATAGACATGATAGTAACAAACAGGAATTAAGATCTGAAAGAGGTGAAAGTAGTAAGTATGATAAGTGTGGGAAGCGTGAATATAGCAGGTATTATGACAGGTATGATCGTAGTAATATATACGATAGGAATGTACGTAGTGGTAAACATGAAAGGTATGAAAAAAGGTATGACAGCAGCACAAGGAATCATCAGACTTTTGATCGATACAAAAACAATTACAACCGGTATGAAAATATATATGAACAAAAAAATGGATGTAGCAGTGAAAATAAAAGAGTCCATGATGAAGAGGTTTTATCTGGCAATTGTAAAACTAACATGATGAATATTACAGAAGGTGAAGAACAGCAAGAAGTTACTACGAAATATGATTATAAAAATGAAGATAACTCAAAAATGGAAACCATACATTGTGATAAAAAACCTGTAGAAGATAATAGTGACTGTATTGAAATGAATAAAAACACAGAATTTAATAGTAAGCACGAAAGAAAAAATATAGTTAAGGAAAGCCGTTATTATTGTAAGGAAAATGATTATATGAAGAGTCGACTCATAGAAAGCACTGGTTGTACTGACGATAGTTATGGTGATGATGACTATAATCATTATAATGGCGATAAGAATTATAATGAACATCATTTTATAAAAAGAGACAAACACAGAAGCGATTATCGTTTTGATAATGATGAAAAAAAATATGGGTTGATGAAGTACAACAATTATAGCAATAAAAATGACAATTACCCCATATATCCAAACAGAAAATTTATTAACAAACATTACAAAAATTATTATCATCCAAGCAGAACTAGCCAAAGTAGAGAAGATGGTATTATTATGAAAAATAAAATGAAAAATGACACTTTTACAAATGTAAATAATTTTAAACATTCAACAGGAGGTAATTATAATATATATTTGAAAAAAAAAGTCAGATAAAAATTTGTGCTAACGGGGGAGTTAATAGTATAACTGTACAATGATAAAGCATATTTAGTAAATAGGATGTGAAGTCTCGTATAAGGGAAAAAAAAAAAAAAAAAAAAAAAAATATATTCCTTTCGAGGCATATCAACTGAAAGACAGAATTATATTTTTCATAAAAGCAAGAAACTATTGAAGAATATAAGAGTTTGTTATTGTATAGAGCGTACACTCATTTTCACTCTTTAACGGATTAAATACATGCTATGTATAGAGGTTTAATCAAGTACTCGCAAGCAAGTACGTGTATGTGTAAATATTTAAATGTATATTTTGTATGCGCAAGGTTAACACCTTAAGCAGGTGAAAAAAATTTTTTTGTATTTATTTTATTCCATTACTTTTTGTTTGTTTTATTATCACATCTTTCACATTTTACTTAATTTTTTTGTTTGACTCTGTCACAAAACCATTGTGTATGTTTTATTTATAATTTTATTATGTTCCTTTGTATCAAACTCTTATTGATTTTTTTTTCAATTAATTATAATTATGGAAGTTTGTATATATTATTATTATAGAAATTTAAAATTTTTTTTATTTTTTTATTTTTATTTTTTTAATAATTAAAAATACAAATATATTATAAAAAATAAGTTCAAAAGTTAAAAAAATCAAAGAATGCAAAAAGGGGTGAAGGAAAAATGAGATGAAAAATTATGTACACATAAACGAACATCTGTAGTTTGCGTAACCATATGTACATTTACTGGAAGACGGGTCAAATTTCTTATCACAATAACCATTTTCCAATGACTTTATTGAATCCCTTGCTGGATGTTCTGAATATAGTCATACATAATTGTTGTTATGTTGTTGTAAGCTTGATGTATCTTATTTATCATAAAAATACTCGCATCGTTGTCACTTTTGTTTAATTTTAATCGCTTCCTAAATCAAGATTAGGTATACAAAAAGGGGTGAAAACAAATGTCGTAAGAGGGCAAGGATGATATGATATATTTCCTCCACAAACGATTCGAAAATCGTATGGCATACACTTACATGAACAAGCAAATTAGGAATAAAAGCACATTTTTACACACACACACATATACATACATGAATACATGCATATCCACATACTCATACGCTTTTTTACAAACATAATGAAGGGAAAAAACTTTTTTAGTTTTCATCTCTTTGCTTACTTTAACTTTTCAACTGTGTTGTACTTGAAACAGTTTATGTCTGAGTGCGATAAGCTCAGTATGGAGGAAATTAGCCAGTCACTCTTTTCCCTTAGTAGTAAATATCTATAAAAATGAGAAAAATATATATACCTTTCGATGTCAACATATTAGAATGGAGTATATTAAGGTGAATTATGGTCGTATTGGTTCGTATTGGTTTGTATTAGTTCGTATTCGTTTGCGTTCACTTGTGCTATTTTGTATTTTACGTTTGTGTATTATATCTATGTATACACTACTACATAAATGCATATATACAAAACAACAGATATACACAAATTAATGCACTTTTGAGAAAACATTTCTATATATGTTACTAACCCTTTAACTACCAGCTGAATGTAGGTAAAAATGAAATATTGCTTCTTCTGACTCTTCATGGTTAAAAGCGTAATCATTTCTCGAGTTAGCTTAAAAGGAGCAAGCTCGAAGTTTATGGAGATACCTAAAGAATAATTTAAGCAAGATGGAAGAATAAATATTTTATGTTTTTTTTATTTTACTATTTAATTAAATTGGCGTTTTCACTGTTTTACTATTTTGCTCATTTTCTCTTCTCATTTTCTATTATTATTATTATTATTATTATTTTGTTTTCCTTCCTCAGCACAGCCTCACAAGGCATCTCTTTATATATACTATAGTATATCTCCTTCACTAGTGCTTGGGGAGTAGAAATTTACCTGGATAAATATTCAAGATATAGCCAAAATCAATGTGAATAATATTGCCATACTCGTCAAACAACAAGTTACCGTTATGCCGATCCTTTACTTGCAAAATAAAAGATAACAAGGAATAGGCAGCCAAGGAACAAATAAAATTTTTCAAAGCATAAATATATGTATTAATATTCGAAAATTTTAGATGATAAAACTTGATTATGTTTTGATATTTCCTTCCTATTTCATGTCTACTTTTTGTATTTGCTAATACTTCAATGACTGCACCAAAATTTTCAAATTTTTTCTTTTTCTTCTTTTTCTTTTTTTTACTAAAAACGCTTAAACTTTTCGTATTTGTAGTACTATGATATTCCTGGATATACAAGTTCAAGTTATTCTGAAAGTGTTCAGAAGAATAAGGATATTTTTTTTCACTATCTTCCCTTATTCCGTCCTTATCTCTAATTTCAGTTTCCGCAATATGATGAAACAAATCCTTTTTGTTCTTACTTTTTTCCTTCTCTTTACTGCTACTTCTACATGAGCAACTTTTATTTTGTTTTTCATCCTTTTTTCTTGTTTGCTTCTTTTTTGCTTTCTTAAATAGGTGGAAGGAGAAGGAGAATTTTCTCTTCCCGTCCGTTTCTTTGTTTACATTAGAAATATCTTCATTTGATTGTTTTTTCCTTTCCCTTTTAATGAATGTTATTTTCTTATGTGCACTATTATCCTCTTTTTCATTTGCGTACACATTGAAATATTTATTTGTTACAATGTTATATGGAAATAAATTATAAAACAACTTATAGTCACTTAGTATGTGAATAAATATGTAAATTATTTGAATAACCAACTTGTCTTGCCTCACGTCATCATTTACTTTGTAAATATAAGATACATCCTCATATTTTTTATTCGAATTGTTCGTTCTATTTTGTTTTTTCTTCCCCTTCACTTCGTCCGCTTTGTATACTTCTCCCACTTCATCTTCACCTCTTTCATTATCTTCTTTTTTCGTTTTGTAAAAATTGCGATGAATTAGCGATTTATCATATACACGCAAGGAGGGAATATTTTTGTTCATACGAGCAATTTTTGCATCAATCGCTGAACTTATTTTTCCTCTTTCACTATAATGTGCACTCGTTTTACTTCTTTGAACTGCATCTATTGTGTGTTCTTCTGCTCGCGGTAATACGAATCCATCATTCCTTTGTTCATGTACATTGGAAGCACCTTTACTACTCGAATGCTCGTCATTACTACAAAAATTGGCAATACTCGTGAAGGAGTTGTTGATGACCATATCTCCCTGTACAATATTCCCTCCTCCCTCTATACTGTTTTTCCTCACAGTGTTACTGCTCATAAGACATGCACTGTTATATACCCCATCGTGGGTATTCAAACTCAGAATTGACTTCGTATCATCAGCAGATACCCTGCTCCTACTCCTTATTGCATACCTGGTTAAAAGAGAATGAAGGTATAAATTTTTCTTCACATTTTGCTTCATACTCTTAAAGCTCAAAAAAATGGGGGACCTTGTTGCAGACATTAGAATTTTTATATCATCTGAGACATGAGATACAATATTATTGCTTGTTAATAATTTTAATTTTTTGATATTAATATTATTTAGCAAATTTTGAATTTCCATGCGTACAAAATCTAGCTGTATCTTTTTATCAAACTGAGAAGCTTCCTGACTCATGCAGAAAATAGTATTATGAAAACGGCATGATTCTAATAGTGCACTTCTATTCTTATGGCACAAATTTTGTAAAAATAATTTTTTAATAAGAGAACACTTTAGAGATAGAACGTGTGTTTTCTTTACATAATTATGGTACTTATGAAAAATAAAATTATTAATATTTAAATAATTTTTGGTAATTCTTTTTTTCCTATTTTTATTATTATTGTCCATGGATGAAGTGAAGGAAGAGGTGGATGATGAGGAAGAGGTTGAGTGAGAGACGTTATTATTTTTCTTCTTCGTCCACAGGAGTAAAAAATCTTTAAAAGGGTTTGTCTTCTTGGCAAATAATTCCTTCTTAAATAGTAAGCAATTTTCAATATTATCCTCAAACACACTTAGCACGCTGTTATTGTTGTAGTTATTTTTATTATTACTGATATTGTTACTGTTACAGATATTGTTATTGCCGTTCGGAAAAGCTACTACACACCCCTCTTTTCCATTATTTAACATTTCACAATACGTTAAATGAGTTAAGTATTCATCTTCAATATATGTGTGCATATTGAGAAAGAATTGATATAAAAATCGAAAGGAGTGAAAGGAAAAGAATATAATAAAAAAAAAAATTCTATTTCCCATATCAACTTTTAAAAATTCAAAGAGTTGTAAATACATTGCATTCGTTATAGTACTCTTCTTATATAGGTATACTAAATTGTTTACAGCTATACTTTTTAAAAAAAGGCTATACTGAGGGTAACTGTACAATATTTTGATAATGTCATTTAAGCTAAATTTATTACAGTGTAAGAAGAGAACATTTGATATAGGTACATATATTAATTTATTTTTTCTCAAATTAAATAGGTTATATTTGTTTATACTTAATTTATTATTTATATTAATGGTAATTATATACTGGTTAAGAATATTAAGTAAATCTTCAAAATGGTGCATACATAAAAATTCGGTTATATTATGTACATTATGATTTAAAAAATTTATAATTTTTACAATAAAGCTATTAAATAATTTATCAGAATTATGTATATGATATTTTAAATAATTTACCAATAAAAAGAGTGAATATTTATTTATGTCACTATTAATTTCTTTCGTATTTGTAGTAAACAAATTTGTATAAAAAGACAAATTTAAATAGGTATATATATATTCTATTTTTTTATAGATCTTATAAAATATGGATAAATTATGTCTATAATAAAAGGAATATAATACTTTTAATAAACTTCTGCCAACCTTTATTTTATAATCCAGTATTTCGAATTTCTTCTTATAACATACATTAAAATTTGGATATGGGGAAGTGTAATTAAATATGTTGTGAATATAATTATTTATCTTTTTCTCTTTATTATTACTATTAAATGTTATGAACAAATTTTTAATCCTTTCGATATTTTCCTCTTTATCATCATCTATTTCAATTTTTAATAACTTCTGTACACTTGTATTTTTAATAGACCTTGACTTATATTTCACAAACAGGTTATTTATTCGTGTGTTGTCATTATTTACCTTTCCTTCGCTGCTGTTTTTTTTTTTTTTACCGAAAAAAAATCTTCTTATATTCCATTTCCCCTCCTTGTACGTATTTCCCCTGTGGCTAATGCTGTATATGTTCTTATGGGAGTAAACATCTTCCCCATCCTTATCACTTGAGTTCTGCTTCCTCTGCTTCTTTCCAATTTTCATCTTTCTGCTAAGCCTCTTCTCGTAACCCTGGGCAGTAACTTTACAACTGTGAAGATAACCCAACGACATCTCGTTTTTCATTTCTTCCCTTTTAGCTAGCTTCTTAACACTAAGGAGGTATCCACTTATTGATAGACTCTTAAATCTCTTGGATGAATTGCTCTTTTCACTATTTTTCGAAAAAAACATTCTTCCATTTTCCGATTTTCCTTTTCCGCCAACTCTTACTTTTTTGCTCATTTCGTCTTTTTTACCCTTTCTCCTTTTTCCTCTCCATTTGGTGCCACTCGTACCGTTTTTTCTCCCCTGTGATTTACTGTCATCCTTTGTATCTACCGTTTCTATAACTGTCCATACTTGCCCTTTCTTTTCATTTTTAGAAATTCCCCTGTTGTTATTATAATTAAATTTGTCATTCTCCCCTGCAAAAGTGTCTTTCTTATTCTCATCTACTTTTTTCTTTCTTCGTACTTTTGTACCCACTTTAAAACTCCTCCTATTATTGGAAATCTTACCATTTTCGGTTTTTCTGGATATAGTCTTTTCGTAAAATTTTTTTTTAGAACAATTACTCCTGAGTAATCCACCATCTTCTTCTCTCTTTTCTTTTTCACAATAAAGTTCCTCACCGTTGTTTTCCTTTAAATCATCCTTATTTGATTTCTCATCGAAATAATTACTACTACTTTGTATTATATTGTCCTTATCGCTTATACTACTATTGCTGACCAGATGCAAGTCATCTTGTTCGCAAGTTTTTCTCGACACATATTTATATTCACTGTTATTACTGTTACTCATATTAGGAACAGTATTAGCACTCGCTTTTGTAAAGCGATCCTGCTTCTTCCTCTTATTCGTCTTCGTTTTCTTCTTTTTCTCACCTGCATAATGAACAGTATGCATGCTATGAGAGTTACTATTATACATGCTTCCACCACAGGAGAAATCGTCCGAATTGTACACATTGTAATCGTCACCATCATCAACATCGTTATCATCAACATCGTTATCATCAACATCGTTATCATCAACATCGTTATCATCAACATCGTTATCATCAACATCGTTATCATCAACATCGTTATCATCAACATCGTTATCATCAATATCGTTATCATCAACATCGTTATCACTATCATCGTTATCACCATCATCGTTATCACCATCATCGTTATCACCATCATCGTTATCACCATCATCGTTATCATCAATATCGTTATCATCAACATCGTTATCACCATCATCGTTATCACCATCATCGTTATCACCATCATCGTCATCCTCGTCGTAATCCTCATGGTCGATATTATTATTTAAATAATTTTTGTAATTAAAAAACGAGTTACATTGCAAATTCTTGTTGGTCACATTGATGTTAATATTTTTATAACTATCATTACTATTCTTTTTTGTTCCTTTATTTTCCAAACAGACATATTTTATATTATTAAAAATGCACATATCGGTAAATAATTTGCATTTATATAAATTAATATATATACTTTCCGTCAAATGTAAAATACTTAAAATAATAAAGTCATAGTTAAGCAAATGTTTCGTATTAAGAATAATATAATTTTGGTCATTATAAGTACTAACCGAATTAAACTCTTTTTTCTTTTTAAATGTATTATATGAAAATAGATGAAATTTTTTTTTCATGTATTTATACTTATATTTTAATTCTAATATATATACAAGTGCATTGTATATTAAATTACAAATATATATATATTTGTTTATACACATACAACGCAGTTGTTCCTTTAAGTTGTAATCATACACACTCTTTTTGTTCCTCTTCTGATATCTTAACATATACTTGTAAGCGCTTAATATTATCAGATCGTTCTTCGTATTTTTTTGAGAGCTAAAATAATCTGAGTCGTATTCATTTTCTATGCTTTTCTTTCTATCTATATTGCAGTTTGATATGTCCTCCTTACTTGAACTATGTCCTTTTCGTAACTTCCTTCCACTATAATCGTTTTGATTGACAGAAGATTGCTTCAACTTATTCACATTCCGCGCACCTTTGCCATATTCGGTTGGAATGATGTTTTTTCCCTTTCCTTGCATCGTCATAACAGTCATGCTATGATGCTGCTCCTGCTGCTTCTTCTCCTCCTCTTTTTTACTATCCTGATCACTAATTTTACTCTTAAAAATGGAAAAAAAATTGTCCCTGTATTTGCGAAAGATGCTGTTCTTCTGCTCTTCTGCTTTCTCTTCCACCTTCCCATTCATATCCCCATCGTTTGCCTTATTTTGCTCTAGTAATTCCTTATCATTCCTTTTTATTACTTCGTCATAATTTATATAATCCCATTTGTCATTGTCACTACGCGGCATATGATTATCATCAAACCAGGCCTCCTCTTTCCCTCCCATTCGTATTTTTGCACAGTGATTCAATATATGCTTTTCTTTCTCTCCTTCTTCCACCCGTTGATCCTGAATCTCAGCATTGCTTCTCTCGTTTCCGCTGTTAATAAATTCTTCACCATAATTTTTGAAAAATATTTTATGATAATCTTTGTCTTCTCTGTCCTTATTTATACCATTGGTGAAGCCCTCCTGCTTGTCCTTATCCGCATAAGATCTGTAAGCTACACATAACTTGTTCTTATCATGAGTTATTTCTTTATAATACTTTTTCATTTTCCCCCTTGTTATGCTGTAATTTGCTTCTCTAATAGTAGCGTTATTCATACAATCCATACGTTCTGTTCCTTCTTCTCCTCCACTTTCTTTTCCTATTTCTTCTCCCTTTCCTTTTAGCCTTCCCTCCTTTGCACAAACCTGTGTTAGGTCTGGGGGAAACACGTTTTTGTCATGCGTTACAATGGAGTATTTATTGGAGCAGTTTATGCAATAGATATCAGGTAGAATGTTATTAAAATTATGGAAAAAAAAAGATAAGAATATGAAACTTTTCTGTAGTAATAATTTATTATAATCATAAATATCGCTCATACATAAACTACTTACATGATTGTTTATACTAACTAAATTTTCGTTTTTCAATTTATTCTTGGAAATAAAAAAAAGGTACACATTGTAAAAGGTAAAAAAGGAATATGATCTATCTGAATAGAGGAAGTAATTGTATTTATATTTGGAGTACAACTGGACGAAGTAGCTATATGCGTGAAAAACACTAGATGTGTAATTAAAAATTCGAATTAAGCTTAAAAATAAAATACATACAAAATGATAATCAAGTTTTAATAACCTAAAGTTATACAGATAAGCATTATTTATGCTCTGAACAGGTAGAACATCATAAGCATCCTTTATTTTCGTATATCCATGTATATACAGATTTAAAAAAAGGGTAATACTTGATATATCATTAAAACAATCAAAGAGGTAAAATATGTTTTTCATATTCCTACCAAAATTGTTTATCAAATAATTTTTTGTTTTCCTTTTAAATATTTCTTTCAAGTCTTTAAAAGCGTCTTTAAATATATAATCATCATAATCACTTATGCTGTCTTCTGACTCATCATCAATTACACTGTTATTCAGTGAGTTCATTTCATAATAATTACTATATGTACTAGTACACACATGAAGCG
Source organism: Plasmodium malariae (assembly GCF_900090045.1). NCBI lineage: Eukaryota > Apicomplexa > Aconoidasida > Haemosporida > Plasmodiidae > Plasmodium > Plasmodium malariae. The sequence continues at coordinate 1,448,040 of NC_041779.1, read as the reverse complement.
GGTTTGAATAATCCATACGCTTCTGTAAATCTTCTCTATGTCCTTTATCATAGTCCAAAGTGCTCTTCTTAAAATATGGACTAAATTGCTTATGTCTAAACTTCTTATAATTATGAAAATACAAATTATAATTTTTATAATGATTTAAATGGTAAAATGTTTTCAAATTTTGTATCTTATTAAATGTATTCATTAAATAATATATATAACAATTTTTAAAAAAAAATTTTATATCCTTCTTTAAAAAAAAATTCCCGTAATTTAGACTTAAAAACGAATTACTAAAAACAAAAAAAAATTCTAATGTAACAACTAAGTAATTGCACAAATAAGGTATATTTAAAATATAAATGTCCACAATTTTTCTCATTAAATAATAATTATAATTTTGCAGCCATTTTATTTTGTACTTAATAATTTTTTTCTTCTTTATATTAATATTTCCATACATTAATATCAAGTGGTTTACAAATACAAATAATAACAACGTATTATTAATAAGTGTTATATATTTATCCAGTATACTCTTGTTAGAGACATTGTTATGTTGTAAGTTATTATACATAACATACAAGTCCATTCTTATATAATCATTTACATAACTCCTAATCATCATGATATCACTTGCAATAAATATTCTTTCTTCTTTGCTAAAAATGGACTTTACACCCATTTCTGCTTTAACTTTCTTTGAGTATTTTTTCTTTAAAGGATAACGGAGTTCACCACGATGAGCACTCCTCTGCGTAAACGAGTTATCAGCTGAGGATTTACCATCCTTCAGATCCTTTGCTAATTGTCCATCCTTTCGGTCCTTTCCATTCATTCCACCCTTTCCATCTTCTCTTCTCATATGGCTAAAATACGCACTTCTACCATTAGGATTCACATTTTCCCCTTCCCCACATTTTCTTGCCCCCTCAAAATGATCATTAAAAATGATGTTGCTTCTAAACCCATAGTCAATTACACTTTCACTCACTCGATTAGATGAACCATCTATGTAGTATAAGTCGTAATGATTTCTTCCTTTATCCACAAAATATGTCGTCTCCTTCTCTGTCACTCCCTCTGCTTCATCCAAGTCCTCCGCTTGTTTTCCCACCTTTCCTTTCATCGCTCTCCCTTTCGCTTCATTTCCTAACTTGTCAATGAGAAAATTCGACACAAATATACTCTTCACCGAAAGCTTTGCCAGAAGCTTCACAAATTTGTAAAAGTAAAAGAAGTAATAATTGAAAAAGGCATACTTGTAATTATATACAGTCAAAATACACGAGAGTGTATACAGAACACATATATATTTATTCTTAATACTTATTTTCGAAACACCTAGGTTGTTTCTAAAGGAACTATTTAAAATGATGTCGAAATTTATGTTGTATATATTTTTATATCTTTTATTGTTCTTTTTAAATATATTATAATAGAAAAAGAAAAAATAAAATTTGAAATTCTTTTTTATTATTTTTGAGATAATGTATATATAATAATTATTTAACATGCTCATATTTAAATTATTTATATTCGTAGCTAGAAAAATGCACATTACAAAATTAATAACGTTCAAGTATTCCTTAAAATGCTTCTCATTGTATAAAACGCGTTTGTTTATTTTTATGTCATATAGGTTATATATATACGTGTTATTTCCCTTTACTTTTTTCAATATTTTGAAGTAGTTTACATCATCATCGATGGTATCATTACTACCATTTGTGGCATTAGTGACATTTACCCTTTTTCCGCTATTTACATTATTCGCTAACTTGGCTCCATTTTCATCATTTGTGTAATTTATTCCATTAATGCTATCTATCCCATTTGCACCGTCTGCGCCATCTGTTCCATATGCTTCATTTTCCTGACTATCAAAAAATTCATTGAAATCCTTGTGGGACTCGAAAAAAAAGGAATTTTTTTTTTGTTTTTTTCTCATTTTCCTTCTGCCCCTTATTATTCTTCTACGGTTAAAAAGAGTGTTCGTTGTGTTTAACGCAGCCAAAGTGATGTTATAATTTTGATAATTTTCAACAATGCTACTAGTGTAATACTTTTTACGAAAGCTCTTCATTCTATTATTACCGTAATTACTTTTCAAATAAGTGACCATATGCTTTGAAATTTTTACACCTTTGGGTAGGTTCTCATACGCCCTCTTATATTTCCTCTCTGCATTATTTACTACGCTCTGATGCTTTTCCCTTCTGACATATTTATCTTTATCGAAAAGATGTGTTTGCCCAATTGTATCTGATAAACGTATATTACTATTACAAATATACTCTTCAGTGTTGTTTTCTTTGTTCAAACCCTCGTCGCTTATCAGTTCATTGCTCTCTAAGAAAACTTCACTCATATTTACCATAATATATCCTTTGCTATCAACTATACCATCAAGTAATTCCTTCGAATTTAAGTTATACTCTTCCTCTTCACTATCTATGGGGTCATGCGCCATGAAATGATGACAACTAGGACTTCTATTCCTGTCAAATGCACTTCGTTTATAACAACGTTCATGATAATGAGAGGACTGTCCTCTTCTCAAGTGCCCTACATGGTTTACGTTAGAACACATAGAATTTCTCCGACTAGATAATTTTGTTCTGTTTTTAACATTAGAGTCCATTCGATTAGACTTACTCCAATCCCACATACGGCGGTTGTAATGATAACCATTATACTTCTTGGTATATTTCTTAACACAAAATATGTAAAATTCATAGTAAAAATATGAATATAAATTTAAAAAAAATTTGCAACAATTTTGCATTTTTAAAAATAACAAATAATTTATAGTTATATATAAATTTACTTTATAAATTATTTTGATCATATTATTTTTTTTCTTATCTATACTATTTTTAAAAATTTTTTTTTCTTCATGAATCATTTTTGAAAAAGCATAATCTTGACTACTTTTTTCTAAATTTTTTAAAAAGCATGTAAGAAACTTACTATCAAATAGGGTATTTAGTTTCAATTTAAATATTTGATCAAAGATGTAATATATGTAGTTCCTTATCATTTTATTATAATTCATTATATTCATAAGTAAAAAGAAAGTAGCATAGGTAAAATTGTAATCATGGAAATTATTCATATCATTTAAAAAAACAAATATTTTATAATTAATTAGTTTCTTCACATTTTTATGTAAAACCTTATTTCCAAATATATATTTATCAATCAAAAAGTACAGGCTATATAATATGTCTTCTTTTTTTCTATTGCATTCTATGTAGTATATTATAAATAGATACAATTTGTTTATATCCGAACAATTTATATTTACCTTATCATTTTTTAACAAATTATTTTCTTTAATACTTTTTAAAATATCAACTTTACAAATATTGCTAATATTATATATGTTTAAATATCTAACACTCAGTATTGGTGTAATTTCTATAATTTTATTTTTGATTTCTTGTATTTCTTTTCTAGTACTAGTAGAATAATCATAATTATTCCAGTAACTACCCTTATAAATTTCGTAATATGCTAATGTGAAATATAACCTATAAAAATGCAATGACAGTGTACTAAGGTATTTATGATACTTTCTCTTATCCTTATAAAGATAATGAAATGTATTACTAAATAAATATATTTTTATCTTATCAATTATTCCTATCATAATATTCCATATTATTTTGTAGTTACTTTTATAAAATATACAATAACAGTTATCTTCCTTCATCCTTTCCATATTTTTCAAAACGTTTCGCTCTACATATCTATATTCCTTTTCTATACCATTCACCATGATTTTGCTAAATTGGACTTTATTAAAAGTACACTCACTGCGATTGTAACCCCTCCAACGCTTTTCCTTACTTTGTGTAACGCCTCTTCGCTTTCCCATACTACGGCTGGACATAATTTCCCTCATGCCTTCTGACCATTTTACGGACTTTCCTCCACCCATATCATGCGCTGCCATTTCGTCAGCTGCTTCTTCCACCATTTCTTCTGCAACTTTTTCCACCACTTCCTCTACCACTTTTTCCTCCGCCTCGTCTAACGACGTGCAAAGCGTGCACCCGTGCACCTCCTTCTGCGCCCTCACGCTTCTATTAATGATGAATACATCTAAGTCAGCTAACGGCTTCCTTTCCAGTAGAGATGTTAGGAACATCAAAAAAGAGCATATGTATTTATATATATTTACATAAGGCATTATAATTTCAAAGCACCTTAATATTCTCAATAGAAAATACTCCAGATTGTCATTCTTTTCATAATTAAAAATACAATAATTATAATTAACAAAAAGAAAGTACAGTAGGTATTTCTCATCATTCTTCTTTCTCTTCCGTGTTTCATATTTCCACTCTTGGGACAAAATGTCACTTATTATTAATTTACTTTTACTTAATTTCCTCCTTTCTTCAATATGGTCAAGGGAAAGCATCGAAAAGTTGGTCATTGGTAGATGGTTATGACTATAATCATCAAATGGTATCGGTTTCATTCTTTTTATTTTCTCTTTTATGTTTAAGGGAAGACTAAAAATAGCCTTTCTGTTTATCTTGTTTTTTTTTAATAAAAAATATTCGTTCATAGTATCATTTAAATTGTGCAAAAATTTTATATTAAATAAAAAATTAAAATAATATTTTTCATTGTCAAAATAACAGCTTTTATAATTTAGCATTTTTTTTAAAAAGGTGTATTTGGAGTAACTATGTTTCTTTTCCATACTTCTAATGAGAAATGTTTTGTTTTTAAAAAATAATTTATTTTTCTCATTCCTTATTTTATTATTATAAAAGCTGAACATACCATTAAATGATGTGATATTATCGATCCAATTGTTGCTTCTCCTTTTCCTAAAACTGTTCTTTACAAATGAACTAAAATTACTAACAAAAATGGCTTTACAATTAAATATATTATTACAGTAATAGTGCATCTTATTTATGTATATATCTAAATAATTCTTACAATTACATTCTATATTATTATACTGAGTACTCTTTTTTTTTTTCTTTTTTTTTCTTAAAAGTGATGATAAAAAAACATTCAATAAAAACGGGAAATAAATGTCTATGTAATTTTCCCCATTCAATTTCCTCTCATTTCTTCGGTATTTTCCTTTATCAACAATTATTTTATCATTTTGTGGTCTATTCAAATTTTGTCCTTCCCATCGATCGTCATTTGTCATCTTGCTTCTCATTACATTTGAATGTATTATGTCTGTTTCATTTTCCTTTTTTTCGAAACTTCCAATCCCCTTTGGAGCATATTCACAAGATCTTTTTTTTCTCCCCCCTCTATAGAGTGCATTTTCGTCTTTCCGACGGTACATATTGCCACTATCCTCAACAGAATCATTCCGGTAAGTTGTACCTCTTATATCGTTACTTTCCGGATATACGCAACTGCCACTATCATCATTTTTCCAAAAAATAAAATTTAATTTAACAAAACTATTTACGCATGTGTATAAACCTGTATGCGCATCCCAAAACAAATTGGTCCTATTCATATTCAACATATTAAAATGATGATCTTGTATCACTAATATGGTAGTCTCATCATGATTGTGTTGCTCCCTCTGTTCATGTGATGTTAACATATTTGTACATTCCTTCTTCATATAAGTATTTTTCTTATTAATAATAACAGTCACTTCTTCCCCCTTCATAATATATGTATGCAATTTATGTTTTAAAAAAAAATTTAGTTTTTCATTATTTTTATATACAATTTCCAAAAATGTAAGAGTATAAAATGACGAATTAACAAAAACACAATCACATATTAAGCTAGTAATGTTATTCATACGTACAATATTTTCGGATCTCTCCAAAAATAGCATTTTATGTACAAAATCAAAATTATTACTTCTTCTGCTGGGATTATCAGTACTAGTACTATTAGAATGAAGGAGGACATTAAAGCCACGAACCGTAGACAGTAATACTATCAGTAGCATGTATATTTCATATATAAAATATATGGAGCTTTGAATTAAGTACAAACAGTAGCTGTTGTTATGGTATATTGCTCTATTTTTTTCCCGTTCATTTGGGCTTGTTGTTATATAAAAAAAAAGAATATTAAAATAATATTCAAACAAATATAACAGTCTATTATAGTATAGATGGTTTTCTTCCGTCTGTTTATTTTTCCTCACAACATAATATAACTCTTGTAATGTTTGATTTGTTATTTTGTTAACGAGATTGTATATATATATACTCAAATAAACTCTGTTCTTCCTCATATGTAGAATTTCGAATAACTTCAGTATCTTTAACAACACTATGCTGTTTACCGTTTCGTACCCCACGCACACGCGCAAGTTCTCTCCGCTTCTCACCTCCCTTGTAGCTTTATTATCGATACTGTTATAGGTTCTGCTATGGGTTCTTTTATAGGATCTGTTGTTGGCTCTGTTGTGGACACTCCTGGCAGCGTCTTCCTCCCCCATTAACACATTTCCATTTGGAGTAACTTCCTTTTTCTTACTTGTGCCCCTTTGCAATGTGAAAGCAATCACTTGTCCACACTTCATTTCACACATATCACGTAAGAAATGTATGTCTACTGTGTTCTTCACTATAGTTAACAAAGATAAATTATAAACGACATTCTTACTGTTATTTAGGAGGTACTTTTCTGAGTACTTTAAAATTTTTAATTTTCTAATATAGTTGTATAGAAATATGAGAAAATTTTTGTAATAAGTAACTAGTATCTCCTTGTCATGCGTGTTACCATTTTGTTTTTTCAGATATATTCCATATTTGTCTAGTAAAACATTTATCACATTATATACATAATCATAAAAACAAATAAATAATTTCTCACTATTTCTATTTTTCTTTATATGCGTAAACAAATTAATAATCAGAAATATATACTTTGAAACGGTATAAAATTTTTTTTCACTTAAAATTTCATATAATTTAAATTTGTATATATTAATAAGAAATGATATTAGCATATTTATATAACACAAATAAAATAATTTTTCATATATATTACTTTGTTCATTTAAACATATATACTTTTGCAAATTTATAAATGTTAGTATATGTACATAATATAAAAAAAGTTTTATTGAATTATTTTTTTTTATATTCCTATTTAACGACACAAAATAGGACATATGCAAAATTATGTAACTCAGATATAATTGTAGCTTGCTTAATTTAATGCTATATTGTATATCTATTTCCTTATTCTCCTCATAGTAGTATTTTCCTCTTCTGCTTGCAATAACTTTTTTCTTAAAGATGTTTATCAAATTATCTTCAAAAAGTGGTAGTAAGCTCAGGTATAAAACCAACACATCCTTCCCGTGCCTGTTATTGGACGAGGAAAAAAAAAAAAAATTTTAAATTAAAAATTAAAAATTATAGACATATATGCATATACACATATATATATGATTTAATAAGTATGCGATGATATCTTTTCCTATTGGTACTTTATATGTCTCTCCTCAAGCGCGTTGCATAGATAAAAAATAAGAACAGTCTTATTTTTGCTTCCATTCTTTTTGCATCTTATGTATTTAAGTATACTGGATATATTGGTGTCTTTAAAAGTCTAAAACAAAAAAAAAAAAAAGCAGAAAAGTCAATTACTGAGTACATATAAGTTTAATGTACAAGTACTAAAGTTGTAAACACGTGAATATAATCGAGAGTACCCACGAGATACCAATAGAATAAAACGCAAAATATGGTATCTATCTTTGAACAGTAGTGCAGTTATATATCGAAGAATTGGATATTTTCACACTATGAAAAAATAGCCATGTATACACATATACACGTATACACACATATTAAAGAAAATGCAGTACTACAGATGCATGTAAATGCTCTTTCTTAAATGCAAATAATTACGTTAGATTTCATCTTGATTTCATATTTCCCCATATTTCATTTATTCTTGACATATATGCTTTATCCTTTGAGGGATCAATTACAAATAAGCTATACTTTTTTTTTCTTTTTTAATTATTCATTTAGTCAAATAACATAACAACGACATAAATAAGGGGAGTTAGAAAGGTCATTAAAACCCCCATGCACACACGAAAAAAAAAAAATAAATAAAATAAAAAAATAAATAATAATAAATAAAACAACAAAATGAAAAAAACGACAAGTTAAAAAAAACAAAAAAATGATAATAAAAACAAATCATTTAGCAGACACTTTAAATGACAAACGGGAACTCATAGCATGGCGCCATCACGACATGCTAAAATAATCAAAGGATAGCGTTATAATATTACAACATAAACAATTTGCAAAAGGGCACATAGCAAATCAATAAAATAAACAAAAATTCACAATAAACAAGGACAAATGACAGTCATTAAACAGATTAACAATATGAGCAAAGTTAAAACATAAAAAATAATTTTATCAAAAAAAAAAAAAAAAAGGGCTTCTAATTATTAAAAAAAAATCCCGACTGCGCGGGAAAAGCCTAAGCAAACTAACTTAACTGTCAAGAATATTCTTATTACAAAAAAAAAAAAAAAAGAAGAAACAAAAAGAAAAGAAAAGAAAAAGAAATAATATCACTCTGTTTTTGTTCTTTTCTTCAAAAAGAATCCCATATAATACTAATTCTACGTTAAATACATTTTCTCTCTTTTTTTTTTTTTTCATACAACATCTACATACAAGTATATGGTCCAAATGAAAATAATTATGTCTTTACTATATAACATAGAAATGCACTAATGCACCATCCTTTTTTCATTTGTATTCTATATACATATATACTTACATATATTTATGTATTCATGTGATGGGAGCATATATGATACAGACGTTCGCTAAGTCCAATTTTTTCTTTTCTCATCGTTTCTTTAAATTCTGATAAAATTTTCTACATACGATTACTTTAGTTACCATTTTTACATGAGCTTTTAAACTATGAATGTTTGTCTTTCCGTTCATTATATTCTTATGAACTAATATGCATTCGTATGTGATTATACACATACATGTGCCCATATACATGCACGTGTGAATTTCATTAAGCATATATATATGCAATTATGTACATTTTGTATATATATGTATATATCCGTGTATATATGGGTATATATGTGTATATATGTATATATCTGTATATATATGGGTATATATGTATATATCTGTATATATATAAGTATATATAGGTATATATTGATATATATAAGTATATATGTTTACATATATGTATATATAAGTGTATATATGCGTACATGTGTGTACATATGTAATTATGCAGATATATACTGAAACTGAAGTTGCTACATTTCAAACTCGTATAATTTCAATTTTTCAAAATTTTGAATTCTCTATTAATAATGGATACAAAAGTACACAGGTTTTCGTTTAAAAAGAATATATTTATCATTTTATATGATAATCGAAACAATTCGAAGTTCTAAATATGAAGGGAAAAAGAGGTTAATTAAAAATTATTTTTTTTTAAAGTGGAGGGGCAAGAATTAATTTCTATTTTTTCCTTTTTTGTATTATGCATATATATAGGTATATATATGTGTATATATATGTGTATATATATGTATATATTTATATACATGCATATCTATATGTATGTATTTTTATATTATGTATATGTATATTATGCATATAAAATTTTACATATAGTGCAATTTATGTATTTACATTTTTCTTTCCCCTTTTTTGAGGTTTTCCTGGTTCATTTTTAAATTACATTATTCATTTTATTTTGCATGTTTTCATAAACAATTAAACGTTTATTCGCTTGTTTAATTATTTGCGTATTTTCTGTTTATTTTTCCGGTCAACCAGTGTTTACTATATTTTTTTTTTTTTTTTCATTGTTACGGTTACATTTTCTTTCTGCTCTTTGTAATTAATAGCATACCAGAAGTTTTTAAAAAAAAAAAAAAAAAAAACGCAATTAATAATAACATTTTAACAGTATGCCTATAACATTATGCTTTAAATAATTTAAAAAAAAAAAATAACGAAAAGATTCTTGCAGCGTATACATAGAGTTAAAGTTGTAAATTATATCACAGTAAACATTGTACATAAATATATATGTACGTATGTAAATTTGTACATATGTATAAATATACATTAATATGATTACTTAATCCGCGCCTTTTTTAAAATAACAATTAATTCTTTATAAAAAAAAGCAACAAAGCGACTAATTAAAGGTGGTACTTTATAACACTTGATATACTTATATCTTCTATTCGCGTTACAAAATTGTAAATGAATACTTTAAGCCTTATGAGCCTAGAAACGCATACTTGTTAATATTATATAATATACGTTTATTTACCCATAAGGGTGTAATATAGAGCTATGTTTATGTTTCTCTGATTGAACGAAAGAACAAAAAAAAAAAAAAAAAAATGAAAGAGATAAATGAAGAGTCTGAAAGTAACAAAGAAACGAATGAGAAGGAAGGGCAAAACAACAACAGTAATAATAGTAAGAAAGGAAAAAACAATTACGATAAAATGATTGAAGAGATAAAAACAGAGAATAGTAAGTGTTACATATCAGTAATTAGTGAACCATTATTAAAAAAAAAGTATTATAAATACTTTTTAAAAATTCTGGATTACACATACTGTGCTAAGGTAAACATATCACATATAATAAAAACAAATGAAAATTTAGATGAACAAAGAAAAAAAATATTAAAAACAAAATTTTTAGTAATAGGATTAAGTCAAGTTATTAAAGCTATAAGAAAAGGAATGCAAGGTATTGTTATTATAGCTGTCGATATATACCCCATTGATATTATTTGTCATATACCCGTATTTTGTGAAGAACATAATATTCCATATACTTTTGTTACAACAAAAAATAAGTTAGCACATTTATGTAAATTAAAACGATCAATTACTTGTTTATTTATAATAAACCCAAATAAAGATCATATTTCCATATTTGAAGACACAATAAATCAGTACAATAAGAAACAAAAAATTAATAATTATTCCAAGCTCTACGAAAAACTATTAGCAGCTGTCAAAAAAAATCACCCCTTTTTTCAGTCATAGATCTACACATAATTTGCGTTGGGGGGAGGGGGGCCCATTAAACTAATTTACGTCTAGCAGAACGATTTGTACTCGCAACTTCTTTTTTTATTAACGTTAATAATGTGGGAAAAAAGGAACGGGCGGACAAGCGAACGAAAGAACGAACGAATGCACGAAGGAACGAAAGAAATTTATATCTTTTATTCGTAATTTTGGTGCATTGCGTCAATATTACATTCTACTTCAGCATATGTTTTTTTTTTTTTTTTTTTTTTTTAACCCCCATTCTTTCTCATCCTTTTTTTTGTGTATTTGAGATTTAGCAGTGTACAATAATTTATATTGACAATTACAAAAAAAAAAAAAAAAAGGGGAGGTTAAATAATGATTATTTCAAAGTCAGCACTAAAATGTTAACTGGTGTTTGTTGCTCATATGCATTATTACTCTTACTTATCACCTTTTTAATTTGCCGTATTTATAAAATTTATCTATTTTTGTTAATTAACATCCACTTGCAACTTTATTCATAGTATTCTGTATTCATTTTTACTTTTAAACATATTAAATTAATAAAATTTGAAATAACGTATTTTTGCAAAATCTTTAAAAAGTTAAACAACATATTATAATGAAACACACATTTAAATATAGCAGCAATGTTAGGTGAAATAAAAAAAAAATACTTAAGTATTTACAGAGGTGTAGAAGTTTATACATACATATATATACATATGTATATATATATATATATATATTTTTTTTTTTTTTGTATTCATTTATATGTTCAAATATATTACCACAAAGCCTAAATATACATTAAAAAAAATAAAAAAAAAAACACCTTGCTTCAATTCGCAAAATTGATTTACCAAACCAGGGGCATAACAAAACAGAAGTTAAGCGTTACTGCAATAGCATACTGCTAATGTGTGTTAAATTTATATATGCATAAATGTATGTATGGGTATACGTACGTGTATGCCTATATGAGTATCCATATTTATATCAATATGTAGGCATATATATATATGCCTCCCCACGGGTAATAAGCGACCCCCCGAATTAGAGAAGCAGAAAAAAAAGGAAAGAGCTTAAATAATATGTCACAATGTTTACGCGTGTATATATAATAGTATAAATATAAGTATATGTATATATATTATGCCGCATATGTTTGTATGTACTCATCCCCACATATTTCTTCCATTTTATGTTGCCTTTTTTTTTTACCTTTCCCCTTCCCTCACCCTTTTTAATTAACTAAAAAAAAAAAAAAACATTAAGAGGACGAAATAGCTTAAAAAGTGGAAAATATCACTAGAATTAGTATTATCATAATGATGAGGTTTTTGTTGTTTCCTTATATTACTTTCGTAACTCTGTTGTTTATTTTTTTTACTAAAGGATTCTAAATAATTTAAAATATTATAATTCGATTTATTTTTTTCTTCTATTAAATAGTCAGGTGTTGAGGGGAAAAAGTATAACCAATTTTCAGAAAAAATGTCATTTTGTTCTTTTTGTAACTTTTTAATATCATTTATATTTTCTATTTCTTCTGTTAAAGTTTGATTTAAAGATGCAATATTATTTAATAGTTGACTTTTAATATCTTTTAGTTTTTTGGACTTTTCTTCTATGTCATTTACTGACTTTAACCAAGTATGAATATCATTTTGTAGTTTTTTTGAATTTTCTTCTAACAAATTTATTTCTTCATAGCTTTTTTTCTCTGTATCTAATTTTCTGTTGTTATTTATTTCTTGTAAAATGTATTTTCTTAAGCTATCATCGTTATTATCCTTCTCCCCTTTTCCATTTGTACTATGATTATTCTTATCTGTCTTATTACTACTATTCTGATCTTCAACTTTTAGTATATCCCCTTTTGAATATGCTTTACTACTACTATTACTACTATTAGTACTACTATTATTACTATTACTACTACTACTACTACTATTTTTTAAATCTTTGTGTAATTTCCTTAGCTTGTCCATATGATCCTTCAAATCATTGTCATTCACATTGTGATGGTTAATGTTCATTTCAAGTTTTTTGTGCGAAATGGCGTTTCCTTTTTCTACTTGTTGTATGTTGAATCCTTTGTTCTCTTTCACCTCTTTTGAAAGAATAGCATCCACTGTCATTTTGTCTTTGTCATTTAACATTAATTTATTACATTCAACGATTAAATTTATTGAAAGAATTATATTTATTATTAAAATACAAAAAAAAGAAAAACCGCAATTCATTATAATATTAAAAAGGGGAAAATCTAAAAAAAGAAAAAGATGGGAAAATAAAAAGAAAACTTTACATTTCTGAAAATTCATAGGGACACTAAACGTATTGTCCGTTACGTGAAGACGAATACAACATACAGCAGTGCGTACATACATACTAACATAGTAACATACATTTGGTTATAAATTAGACAGTTTCCTTCTCTTTATTTCGGAAAACGGTGGTAGGCAAAAAAAAAATAAATAAATAAATAAATTAAAAAGTAGAGATTACTGAATAAAATAGAGCAAAATAGAGCAAAATAGAGCAAAATGGAGCAAAATGGAGCAAAATGGAGCAGAATGTAGAAAAATGTAGAAGAATATAGAAGAAACAAAATTTGCAAAACCTTCCTTCATATTCAAAAACAATTAATCTGCGCTTCACTGATGGTCGTTAAAATGCCCTTCATTAAACTATTAATAAAATTTGAATTTTTCACCGCACATTTATATACATACATGTAAACCATGTTTACATATTTTCACATATACATAAATGCATATTTATGTATACATATTTTTACACTCTCATACACATATTCATATGTAAATTTTTAAAGTAGTATTCTTTCACCCCCGTATCTCAGTTCACTGAAGTTTCTCATCCTGAATGGTCAAAATACAAAGCAGTTACGTTAGAACAGTAAGTTTCAGTTATTCAAAAAAAAAAGGAACACAATGAATGAGTTATTTGATAATTATGTATTGAAAAAGGAAGAACGGTGTAAACATATATGTACATATGTATGTAGTATTTATGTGTGTATGGGTGTATATACGTTTGTATATGTATGTATATTTATTTTTTATTTTGTATTTTTTTTTCCGTTTATTTTTTTTTCTTTTCTGCGTGTTAGAACACCAGAATCAGAGTAATATGAATTAGGTCTATATTTTGTTAAAGTAATTACGAACATATGTTTTTTTTCTTTTTTTCTTTGCACTTTTATGCAGGTACTACGTGTTGTAGTTTAAATTATTTGGTACACCTTACCCCATATACGGAAGAATAAATATGTTTATGCGTACTTTAGTAGTTATACATTTATATGTTATCCCGTACAAATCTTACAAATATTTATAAAATTTCATGCTGTCTAATTTTTTAACTCCATTATTTTATATCTTTGACCAAAGGTTGAATATACACACCCTACTATTTTAACATAATAAACATTTTTTTTTTTTTCAAAAAAATATTTTTATTACCTGCTAAAAATTTATTTAATTCCTAAGAAAATCAATAACCTTTCACTTTGTTAAAATAATATATAACTGTCATTAACTTATAATTAGAGTATTTTTTTTTTTTTCTATTCACAAAGACTCATTTATTTATGTAACTCATGCTACATACACTTAAAAAGAAGAAACCTTATTATACGTACGTAATATATATGATAAACATACACATATATGACATAAATATATATTATGAATGCATTTTTCTGAGAGCATTAGAGAACTTTTCTTTTTGCTCATATACAAAAATGAATATATTTTTTACAATAATGTAAAACATGCATTATTACAAAAATTTATTCTATTTTCATTTTTTCGTTTTTTTCAATTTTTTCATTTTTGTTCTTTTTGCAATTGACATATATAATAGCACAAATCTCTACTACAAAAAAAATATACATGCATATTTAAAAAACTTAATAATGATAACACATATATGTTCATAAATATATACAGGTATATAAACACAAACGCGTATATACAAATATATATATATATATATATATATATATATATATATATATATATATATATATATATATACACGTACATATGTAAACATATAAACCTTTTAAGTACATTTATGCAACATGAAATGTTTGCAATAAAATAGGTAAGATGAACTAATTTTTTAAAATGCAATTTTTCCATTTATTAATAAAATCTGCACAAGTAAATTCATCTGTACATATATATATATATACACACTTTTGGATACGGTGGAAAAAAAAAAAAAAAAATACGTGCACGTAATAAATGAAAAGAACAATGCACAAAACGTAATAACTAGCGTAATATCTATCCTGTACGGAATATATACATTTGATCAACTTTCCCTTTTAATATTATCTTCCTCATTTTTTTTCTTATCGTCATTTTTTGAATTTTCCTTATCTTTTTCTTGCAGTTTGACCCCTTCCTTATTTTCATTCGTTTTATTCTTATTTTTATCATCATTGTCTTTTTTTTTATTTGCTTCTTCTTTTTCATCGTTTTCTTCATTTTTTTTATCCTTATCCTCTTTCATTCCGTTTTTCTTTTCATCTGTTGTTTTATCATCATCTTCTTTTTTATTTTCTTTTTCATCGTCCTTTTTTTTTTCTTTGCTCTCTTCTTTAGTATCCTCCTTGACCATTTTTCCTGTTTCTTCAGCTTCGCCATTTTCTTCTTTTTCCTCTTTTATGTTTTTTTCCTCCGTCTTTTCATGTTTTTCTTTTAACTCTCCTTTGTCATCAAGAAGTTTAAGGTTAACTTTACCCGCTTCATCAAACTTTTGTTTAAATAATTTGGCAGCTTCCGCAGTATTAAATTTTAATGCAAATTGCTCTATTTTTGGTTCTTCTGCAAAATCCTTTACTGTCCATGCATAAATTTTTTCACTTCCTGCATTTGGTACAAGTTTACAATAAGATTCGTTTGGATATATATAATGGTTAGCTACTACCTTTAAGGTTTTTTCTTGCCTTAAAAGAAATCTTATTATTCCTTTTTTCTTATGTAATAATAATTTCGATTCACCCAATCCTCTTTCCTTCCATTCACCATCTACCCATCTATACAATTTTGATCGTCCTGACCAATATAAACTTTCATCTTCTTCACCAGTTTTTATTTCTACTTCTTTTAATTCAATCTGTATGAACAGTTCATGAAAAACAGAAAAAAAAAAAGGAAAAAAAAAGGGAAACAAAAGAAAAAAAAAATTATATATGTTATTACACAAATATGTGTACTACCTATATAGGTAGCACAAAGTTCACCTAAAAAGGCTGGCTTTTCTAACGAACGTTCGTTTATACAATACAGTACCACACGAAATATCCAACATATTCGTAATGTATATATATTCATGTAGGTACTAATAATACGTACATTAGATTCATTCAACAATGAACATATCACATCTTATAAGCATAAAAGCGTTATATATGCAAATATTCAAATATTCAAATTTGCAAATGTACATAAAAGCATATATTATATACTTATATATATACATATATGAACAATCATTTGTACACAAACTTGTTAAATTTTTTTTTTTTTTTTTTACCTTTGGAGTATTCCAGTTTCCTGTGGTAACTTCCTCTTCTGGGTTATAGTCGTTTTTTTCGTCGTCCATGTTTAAAAAATGTACTGATTATGTATGTATTTATCAAATTAAAGGAAAAAGTTAAATTAACAATAAATAGAGTATCGTATATATATACACAACTTCAATAAACTTTACTATTTTTTCTATATATAGATAGTTATATTTTTTTTTTATGTTTTTATCAAGTTTAACAATTATTTTTCTCTAACACAAATTTTAAAAAAGTAATATATAAGGTGTTTAATTGAGAATACAAAAATGTCGTTAATTTATCTATTTTGAATAAATGCTTTTTTACTATTTTATTTGTATATACTATATGCACGCATTATATATATTTTTTTTTTATAATACTGTTTCGTTATATAGCTTATTATTATATTTATTTACGTAAGAGATTTAAGTTATCAGAAAAAAGTGTTCAATGCTGTAGTTTTACCCATATATAAATATATATATATGTACATATATGTTTATATATAAATGGTATTATTTAAATAAAAGTTTTTTTTTTAAGGTTTGTACGTTTAAAAGAAATATTTATAGGTGTATAACTAAATGAATAAATATATTCATATATCTGTTATATATATATATATACAAATATGTACATATTGTACATATATATTTATTTATATATGTATGTATATATTTGTATACAAATACGCTCATATAACATGTACTATACATCTTTTTATCCCTTTCCATAAATGTATATTGTAGGTGCTATATAAGGTTAGCTTTTCCTTTTAAGCCGTGTAAACAAAATGTTTAAAATTTAAAAAAAAGGGAAGAAAAAAAAAAAAAAAAAAAAATTAAAACAAAGCGAAACAAAACAGTCCGTTTAGAACAAAATTATACATGTAAATTTATTTTTTTATCCTATTTCACATAACATTTATTTTAATTAGTGCCAAATATTTCCTACATATTGTATAACGTATCATCTATGTATCCTAACGTTATGTAGATTTGTGTTTAGTACCATTTCAGTTATATTTAAGAAGTATAAAGTAAATAATTACGCTAATTTTCCTGCGCGCATTAGATTTATATATATATATATTTTTTTTTTTTTTTTTTTTATTATATTAAGTAGGGCGTATATTCGTTCAAATTGTCCATATATGAATGTCCAGTGTTACACATATATATATATACATTTATATATTTATGTACTCATAGGTGCCTCTTTTAAAAATTATAATACCACCTTTTTTATACTGAAAATTAAAAATATCCGAATTTCGTTAATTATACCATCTCATTTAAATATTTCCATCTATATTTATAATGTGTATAATTTTGGTCAACATTTGCCCAATGGTTGTATTGCAAAGGAAATTTTTGTTAAAAAAAAAAAAAATATATACATATATATATATATATATATATATATATATCACAGCATTTTAGCAAGATGAATTGTATAAATGTAGTTTAATTGGGAGGAATTTATTACCCTTTTTATTATTTTTGTTTTCTTAATTTTAAACGTAAGCGCATATTTGAAAGCACCTATTACTCTGTTTAGAAAATGTTCATAATTAGGTAAAAAATAAAAATAAAACAAAAGATAATATAAGAAAATGGGGAAACGCACCATCAACTCTAAGACATAAAAAGCACACATATGTCAATTCCATTTGCAATATAATGCTTATTTCTTTTTCCAAACAATTATGAGGCTAAAAAATTTGTGTACATCATTTAAGGGCATAATAATTTCCTCGAAAGAAATGAAATGCCCGTAATATAAAATGCGAACTTAATGTGTAAATATACATACATATATATCTATATGTATACAACTCACTTCCCACCCATACGAACATTTTAACAGCTGATTCTCATGATACATCATGATAAAATAATGTAGTTACTAATTTTATTGTGAGTAAATTAAAACAAAACTTATAATTATGAACATGTTTATGGAAGGCGTGCCCTATTGCATCATTACTTGTGTACGGTTTATTAACAAATGCACACAATTAAAAAATGAGTGAGTAAATAATATAAATGGACGTTCATGCCAACAAAAGAATGAACGGACAAAATGACAAAAAAAAAAAATATATAACGAATAAAACAAAACAAGACTTAATATACAGTGTTCTATTTTAATTAGCTTACTGCCTATGTGTTTAGCACAACGATGGCAGAAGGAGGATATGAAATTATTATTAGAAATACTTTCTCCTATTTTCATGAAATTGGTTATATTTCTTTATATTTTATTGAAAAGGATAAATTTAAATTTCGTTCCATAATAGTAAGTGTTACTCGCTTTTCCATTTTGCATTTAATTTTTTTCTTTTTTATCTTATTTTTCACTTCTTGCTGGAATAAATTAGCTCTGTTTATTTCACCTATTGTTCGAATTTATCATTGTTTTTTTTTTTTTTTTCTGATTTTTATTTTACTTTTCAACAGTTGGCTCTATTATATATAATTTTTTTTTATTTTGCTCGTTAACATTTTATTTTATTTGATATGCTTTCCCTTAATTTTTTTTGTTTTTCTTTTCTTTTCTTTTCTTTTTTTTATTCTGCTCATTTGGTATTTAGCAATTTTTTTTTTTTTTTTTTTTATTTTACTTTTCGTGAACGCATAAAAATCCAATATGGCGAATGAAGAATACAACAGAAAGATTAGCTGGGATGAAGATGGTTTCATTGGAATAAACGAAGATAACCTTAGTAGCATTAGGCACAATAATAGTGTCAATGAAAAGTCCAGCTTGTTAATTACAAATGAATGTAAAGATAGTTTTCTTATTGATGACTTTTCAAGAAGACCAAAAAATATGATGAGTGTATATTATGAAAATGATGACGAGGATAATATTTTTGGTGGGGGGGAAAACAGCTCGTTAAATAAAAATTTAAAAACGCTTAATTTGAGTGATATAAAAAAAAAGGGGGTAAAAAGTGATAGCAATAATTTAAATTATGGTAGTAATAACAGTAACGGTAGAAGTAGCAGTAATAACAATACTAGAAGTATCACTAATGGTGGTAGTAGTAGCAGTCCATTTCAAGGGCTCATGAGTAACGTGAATGACGCTCTTAACTTTGTCCCAAATAGTAGTACTATAACAAGTAATAAACTGGAAGACCCTGCAAATACAGATTGTTCGTCTAGTAATAATTACAACAGTAATAACAACAGTAATGTATATCATCACAATTCCTTTTTTGAAAAGGAATATAGTAACACAAATAATG
Source organism: Plasmodium malariae (assembly GCF_900090045.1). NCBI lineage: Eukaryota > Apicomplexa > Aconoidasida > Haemosporida > Plasmodiidae > Plasmodium > Plasmodium malariae. The sequence goes on along the minus strand of NC_041779.1, from coordinate 1,428,150 downwards.
TAGGAGAAAATAAAAACAATTATGAAAATTATGAACATAGTCTAAGCGGAAAAATGAACATAATCAATTTAAGCGAAAATATAAATGTAGATAATAAGGATAGCAATAATAACAACTCTTTTGATCTATTTCCCTTTTTTAAAAGCTTAAATAGTATTAGAACAAAATTATTATCATATTATGATTTAGATAATGATGTAGTAATATATAGGTGTATGTGTGCACTACTACCTTATTTTAATGTATATAAAACATATGACTTTATGAACAATTTTATTGATATAGAAAAGAATGAACATGAAATGGATGATAAAAATAGGGATAATGCAAATATTAACGAAACGGAAAATGATGATTATGATGATGAAAATGAAAATATAACAAAAATAAATAACATGAATAATAACTTTAATAATTATAACAACAAATTAAGTATTGAAAAAAACCCAGATATATATGCCTTTGTTTGGTTGAATATATTCATCTCCTTTGTAATTTTTTTTCTTTTCAACATAAAAAATATGTTTTTTAGTAACAGCATATATGTTGATAGTACTTCCACAGGTACTACTAGTAATGGTGGTGCAATATACGATGATACGCAGGATAGTGATGTGATAATTAATATGAAAAATTACATGAAGGAAAACAAATTGAACATTCTCTACAATTCATTACTTTTTATCTATTCATTTAACATTTTTATACCTGTACTTGTGCATGTAACTAACTATTTTGTTACAAAAAAAGTATATCCAATTAAATTGTCATTTCTTATTTCTTTAATGAGTTATAATAACATAATTTTATTACCAGTGATTTTTATTTACAAGTATTTAATTATAGAAACTACTTCAACATTTTTTTTTTGGTTTTTCACACTTTTACGATTTATTCTTTTTGTTTTTTATATGACTACATCCATATTTTATATATATAAATATGTCAACAAAATGTTGCGCATTCATTTTGAAAGTAATATTGTATATCTCAATTACGCTATTTTTTTATTTTCGTACATGTCCTTTTATCTCATATTAAAGAGTTACATACTCAATTATTTATAAAGGGAATCCAGCTTCCTGAGCATTTTTTTCGTAAATTATTGCGTTTGTATTTACATACGCATACAAATACACATATACATTTGTATGCATACTTAGACATCTACACAATTTTGTAGCCTTTTTTTTTTTTTTTTCAAGCCATATGCTTAAATTAAACAAATTCACGTATTTTGTTTTGCAATAGTGTATATGCAAGTTCTTTTAAAAGTAACACAATTCTTTACCCTCTTCCACCGTTGGCTTTGTTTATTTTAAGATTTCCATCTTTTATTTTGTATTTTACGTTTATCAGCTTTCATCTTTCAAAATAAATTTTACTCTTGTCATCTTTCTTTTTTTTTTTTTTTTTTTTTGTTCACATTATAACAGTTCATTAAATTTATAAAAGCAAGTTATTAATAAGATACATAAGTAAATTCTTCAATTTTTGCCAAAAAACTCTTTGACTTGACAAATTAGCAAAATTAAAAAAATAAATTAGGGGAACACATTTTGACACTAAAAACATAAGTAACTTAATAAGTCAACAATAAAAATAACGTCAAAAACGCAGAAATACGATTAGTTTTATACAATCATAAGGATATATCTATACGTACATCTGTATATTTAACAAAAATGTGGATATGAATAAAATAAATACGTAAAGATACAAAAATACGTACACAAAATGTTCAAAAGGAATAAAAAGGGGAAAGCTTAAGTATCACACATATACGCGGTAAAAACATACGCGACAAAAATATACGCGGTAAAAACATACGCGGTAAAAACATACGCAGTAAAAACATACGCGGTAAAAACATACGCAGCAAAAATATATGCTACAGATATATATTCTGCAAAAACAAAAAAGGAACGGACTTAGGTGTGTACCTTTTTGTAATTATATGTCATCGTCATCAAAAAGATTTATTACTTCTTCACTTTCAACAACAATATCATAATTGTTGTAATACTTCCAATTATTGTACAATTTTATTAGTAAACATATAAAAGCACAAGACACGGAAAAAAGGAAAAAAGAAAAAATGAAAATAAGATAATTACTCCTTTCGAAACAGTAAATTTTATATGTAAATAAGTATAGAGGGATACACGAGTCATTCTGCTTATTACTATTCTCGAGCGACGTGTAAGATACTTCTCTTTTTTTTTTTTTTTCGTTAAGTCGGTAATTTTTAATAACATTGTCAAGGTCAAAAAATCTGTAAAAAAGGCGAGCGTTATTAATATATACGCATATATACATAAAACACATATACATATATATATATGTACACCCGTAAATATAGAAACATACATGCACATAAATATATGAACATAATAAACACATATATATATATACATGCAATTTCTCAAATTCAACTGCTAGCACATTTTCTCAAGTATGATCGCGCTCATTGTATTCTTCCTTTTATATTACTTATCTACGTGAATATTCGTCTGAGAATCATTAACACTTTCTCCTGCTTCAGTAATGTCCCTTTGATCATATTCAAACAAGAAAGACTTGTTCACATTTTCTTCATGTACTTGTCCATTTCTTTGCCCTGATCCTATCATCACAATCTTGTCTTCCCCTTGCACCACTTTGTAACTGTTGTTGTTCTGTTCAATATTTGTACTATAAGTTGAAAAGATAAAGTTTAATTTTTTTTCATTTTGTTCACTCACATATATATTCGCACTTGGGGTAAATTTTAAAATAAAACTTTCCTCCATGTTCATCATATCTTCAGGTAATAAAAAAGATTTATGTATTTCAATATTTCCATATTTAATTATTTTCCTATTTCTTAAATCTGCATATTTCTTGTTATGCACCTCCAAGAACATTTCTTTTCCTTTTACTTCTCCCCAAAAAACTGCGTCAACCTAAAATGGGAAAAAAAAAAAAAAATTGTGAATATGTATATGACAGTAAAAGATTAACTAAGTGTTTGGTGCCTGACTTGTTAATAACGTTAAAAGGGAACAATTAAGTACGAAGGAATATGAAGAAGTACGAAAAAGTATGAAAAAGTTTGTATAAGTATTGCGGTGATCGGCAAAATATGGCATAATGAGACATATAAGACCTAATACAGCCTAACAATGTCTAATAGGATGAAGTAGAATTTTCTCTCCCCCTCAATTTTTCAAGCATTACATAAAAGGAATAATTCTTATCCACAGGGACTGAATTGTGCGGGAAAATATCCAAGAGGATAGGGCCGCTCTTCTTAGTTTCTTGAAAAAACTCAAAAATTTCAAGCTCAAAATAAAAAGGGAAACTAAAATTTTTATTTATATTAACAGAATTTCCCATATAATCAAAGGAAAAGATCTGTAATATATAATCTCCTTTTTCTAAATATACACTAATATTTTCAAATATGTTCACAGTGTCATCTTGTAAGTTTACTTCCACCTTATTACTACATGAAATAGTCGTACTGTTCTTCATTAACTTTATTTCAAAACTGACTAGCGAAAAGTTGTAGCCAATATTTATCTTGAAATAGCTAGCCTGAAAAAAAATGGGAATAAAAAAGGGGAATTTAGACGGGAAAAAGGAAAAAAGAAAATATTAAAAAAACAGAGTTTAACAAAAAAAAGTACAAAAATAAACCCATTATAGGTATCATTATACACGTGTAAAATCTTGTTCATTCCCTCATATTCGAGCGCCTTTCAGCATATAATAAATAAATTAAAATAGGTACATATGTGTAGAAAGCCACACCTACATATATTTACGCTCATATATTGTATCAAAATGATCTCAGTTGTGGAAAACATGGCAAATCTGACAAATATGTAAAAGGCAAAACCGCTCAGTAAATTCGTTCAATATATCCGCTTAAAAAATCCTATTAGCAAATCCACTGAACAAATCTGCACGGCAAAGTTCCCCTCTGGTTACACTTCTAACCTTATTAATGGACAAGGGAAAGGAAAAAAGGTCCTTCATATTGACACTTTTCAAATTAACAATAGGTGAAGTTAAACGTGTGAGGCTGTACATGGACGACTTTTCATGTGTATAGTTTATACCTTCATACAACTTGGTCTTAACAGACAAGGTATTGAATAAATTTTTCAAATATTTATCTAGGTAATTAGCATATGAGAAATAATGTTCACTGTTATAAAAACTGAGGGGATGAAGACTTAAAATTATCTTGAAGTAATTACATTCATGATTATTTGTTTTTATTACCAGTTTAAAATTGTTGTCCACTTTGTATAAAATTAGCATATACTCTTCATTCTCATTTGAATGTAGCGGTGAAACGAAGGCATTACTATTACTACTGTTATTACGATTACTACTGTTATTATCATCATATTTATCCTTCTCATTATCATTCGAGGTGTTATTCTTAACATTAGACTTATTATCCATATCAGCCAGTACAACTTGAACGCTAAAATTGTTACGTACATTCAAAATAGCATTTACGTAGTTAGAAGCCACATTGTAAATGTTGCTCATCGTTTCACTACTGCTATTATTGTGGACACTACTATCGTAAGTTATGTTATTATTATATGCATTATTGTTATACGTACTATTACTATTACCATTATATGTATTATTGTAAGTACCCTCTTTGTACATATTTTCACCTCCCAGCTCATCTATAGGCATGCAGAAAATTTTCAAAATGTAACTCTCACCTGGAATTGTAAAAAATATTTCTTGTTGAAAATTATTAACATAATACTTGTCAAAAATTTGGAAATAGTTATTTTTAAATTTTGATGAAATAATATATTTACTTACATATGAATCATTTTCATTTATATTTACTAAATCTACTTTATTAAATAAAGTTTTATATGTGCTTATATTACACAACTCCTTTTCTAACAATTTCCCACTTAACCTATTACTCATATATGAACTAGCTAAAATTTTATCCCCTATTATTGCACCCTTTTCAGGCAAAATTACTAATATAATAAGATCAAATATAGCATTTTGTAATGTATTTTTATTTTCTTTTAATTGTGGAAAAGACAGAATTACTTCGTACTCTCCTTTTCCCAAATTGGTATTAATAACATTCCTATTTTCACTAAAAATGTTAAAATAAAAATCCTCTGATGTTACACTTACGCGGAATGGATAAATAAAAAAATGAAAATGCGGCTTTATTTCGATGTACACCTTGGTACTCTCCTCTACACTAATGTGATAAATTTTGTACCTATTACTGCTGCTGCTACTGCTGCCGTTACTGCTACTGCTACTACTGCTGCCGTTACTGCTACTGCTACTACTGCTGCTTCTACTACCACTACCGGTCCACGGTTGCGTTACTACACCCTGGGCGACTTCATTAGCACTTACCGCACTGGTTGAACCATCGGAATGCATGTCATTCACTTTCGGACCACCCCCTATGCATATACAATATCTCTCATAAATTAACGTATTCCTTGAGTCCCTCTTTACAGTTATCTGCATACTATCATCAGAATGAGTTTCAAAAATATTGTTATTTATGACCTCTTTTAAAAAAAAAGTTAACCGATGTAGTTTTTTTTTGCTTTCATAAAATATATCTTTTCTTCCATCACATTTTAGTTCTTTATCAAAATAAAAATAAATTTCATTTTTCAAAATAGTATCACTAATAGCATCATCGGCAGGGGGTTCTTCAGTCTTCCCATTATTATAATGTGTTAATGACTGTCCTCCATATTTATATCTTTTAAGATAATTCTTCCCCATGTTTTTATCATCATCTTGATAATTCCATATTACACTCAAATTAATGAAAAAGGGAGATGTACTTTGTTCATATTTAAATATATACAAGCCTTTTTTTAACCAGGTTGATATATATATGTGTTTATTTGAGAAAGACATAATTTCCTCCGAATGGGATAAAACATGCTCCTTATTCATTTCATCAAATGTTACTCCGTATCCTTCCTCTAATTTGTTATCACTATTTAAATATTTATAAATTTTCAATGATATATCGTTATTTTCCCTGTACATGTACATATTAAAAAAAACACTATGTTCAGCCAAGAAAAGCGTTGTACTATTATTAATAATTTTTAGATTATAATCCACGCTTTGGCTACCAATAGTAACTGTGTTTGAGTTTCTAAATGATATTGTCGAAGTGTGTTTGTTGCTCCAGTCATCATTTCTGACACCGCTATCGTTGCGTCTGACCACCCCCATATCTTCGTCTTTGTTACGTTCGCTATTGCCCATGCCCCTAGCATACGCGAAGCTTTTTAGCAATATGCTATTTAGAAGTAAGGGCATACTGATTTCACCAAAGTTTAAACCTGAAAAAGCAGCTTGCTTGTATGTTCCTCCCTCATTGGTATAGATAATATTCAAATAGGCATAGGGGCAATAATCATTTTTTAATTTTTCATTTATATCTTCATATAGGTCTATATACAACTTAAAAACTTTTACACTATTATTCAAAATTGTCATAGTTAGCAAAATTTTATTTTTATACGTATAACTATGATGCATTAACAAATCATCTGTGCCTTCTTGAATGGTCATTTTATAAGGTAAGAAATTTTTATGAAAAACAAGTTCCAGTTTTAGCAAAAAAGCAATATTATTTAAATGTGACACTTGAGGTAAAATTAAATTTTTTGTCGTTCTTTTACTTGGAAAAAGAAAAAGAAAATTTCTTTTAAAAAGATGATATGCGTATTCATTTTGAAAAAAAAAAAAGTTTTTCCCCTTTTGCTTTAATTCTATTTTGCTGTTATTAGTTGCACTAAAGGAGCTAAGGTCATATTCAGAATTGTCTCCATTTTCGTTCGATGATAAGTAGTTCTTGAATTGGGCATCTTTACCATTTCCATCGCTACTGCTGCCACTACTACTATCAGTTTGGCCATCAAATACACATTTTTCTAAAGCACTCAGTTGGTAGATATATATTTGTAAATAAAAAAAAGAAGCATCTGTTTCTTTATCATTTGGCACGTTAAACTCGAAAATGATTTCATATTCTCCCCTAGTAAATGATTCAATATATAAATGGTTATACCCTTCATATATTTTATTTTTATTTTGATCTAATAAATAAATATAAATATAATTTTGTGTAAAGCAATTTATTTTTATGATTGAATTTTCTTGAACACATATCGTAAGAATATGTTTTTTGTAATCTGGAACGTAGCAAAAGTTACTAAAGGCGTAGGAGTCATATCCTATTATAAGACTTGGTATATAATTAATTTTTTGAATCATCTTTTTATAATCCTCTGTACCATCCAATGATACTGTTATAGACCCTTTTAAAAAATCAATATCTACAAAAAAATAACCACATAATTTTCTATTCTCGTAATGTAAATTTGATGCCAACAAATATATAGTAAAAGGGTTTTTATACTTAAGCATATATTTCACTATGCTTCTTGAGTTTCGATATATATAATAATAACTGTCCTCCCCTATAAATTCTACTATTACTAAAAAAATATCAACAAACAATGAGTTGTTTACAATAACAACCAACTCGTCTACTTGTTCTTCAATGCTCTTTTCGTATAATATTACAAAATCGTCTTGCTCAAAGAGGGGATTGTTCATCATCCACTTTTTCTCGTAAATATTACTATACGTTTTTTGCACTTCTGACGTCAGATCGTCATTCTGCCTTGCGTAGCTGGATGCACTGTTTGAGGTTCTCTCGGGGGTGGCTTCACCAGACACGTCGACTCTCGATGCAGTAGTGCCTCCTAAACCGCCAACTACGCTTCCTCTTCCACTTTGGCTCCTATTTTCCGCTCTCAAGTGGTAGTAAAACAAATCGGTAAGTGCATTCATGCTACTGTCACACGTATGTTTTTCCTCATACATGAGCAAGGGATAAAGGACTAAATTAATTTCGTTTGGATCACAAATTACATTATAACCATTAACAATAATCTTCAATTCGTATTCCCCTTTTGGTACGACACAGTTGATGTATAAAATATTTTGTAAAGAAAAATTTTTAAACTTATGATTCGCATCCTTCTTGTTCACCTCAAATGTATCATTGAAATGTTTATGTAAAAAAGTAGCACTGTCTCTTGTTATATAACTAAACAGACTGTAATCATTTATATTGTTCAAATAATAAGTATTACAAACAGTTTGAGATGACCCTTTTTTTAGCAAATTTACATATATACTTTCCGACTTAGAAATAAGGCTGAAATTAAACAAAGACTCCTCACTCACATGTAAACCAACCTTATGTTCTTCTTCGAATAAATTAATTGGATCAAAATTTAAAATGAATGTATCGTTTATTTCTATCACTCTTCCGTAAATTATGAAATCAACATTCTCTGCTACGTGGTTACTATTATCTGCTTTCTTTTTATCATCGTCGATGCACTTTCCGCCATTCTGTGAGCACTTATTTTTACCCGACGGAGTAACCACTAAACCGGTAAAATGTTCGTCATTCTCCCCTACTTGAATAATCTGATGGGGGAAAAAAGTATTATGAACGCATTCTTTATAAAATTGTTCTTTCATGTAGTCATTAATTGTGTAATTTTTTGAGTTGTTCACAATAGAGTATTCAAGGTTAAAATGGACAACCTCGTTAGGGCGTATCGTATCGCTAGAGGTGCTCGTATGGCCACTTCCTCGATCAGAATTCGAAATGTCATAATTGCTGTAACTTCCGTAAATGCTGTCATTGCCGTAGGTGCTGTGACTGCTGTATATGGTGTACACGATGTCGAACTTATATATGTTATTATTCTCCATTAATGTGTGTAAAAACACGCCATTTTTTGTTTTGCTACTCTTAATGCAACCTTCTTTGCACTCTTTATGGGAAAATGAATATTTTAATATACTCTCTGTTGTCATATTGTGCATATAATTTTTACCTAATTTTATTTTTTTTAAGTCCATAGAAAAGTTTTTTCCCTGTTCTATCCCTTGTGTTAGAAGAGAGAAGAAACTTATATTACAATGTTTGTTAAAATCGACAAAAAATAAAACACTATATATTACAATTATTTTGTTCCCCTTCGAGTCCACATAAAAATTGTCAGCTTCTCTTACGTTGAACTTATAGTCTTCATTAGATGCGTAATAATAATTTTCCTTTATTATAATGTAACTATTGTTATTTAGAGGAAGTCTATTTTGTTTTATCCCATTTTTTGATTCATCAACCATTGTTATATCGTCATTTTTCTTTTCATCAACAGATGGCACCTGACCACTACCTCTTTCTCCTCCCCTACCAACATGTCCAACTATGTTTACATCAATTGTTACATTTATGTACGTGTCAAAGCTCTGCACATAATTTGAATGCACAGTAAAATAAAAAGTCCTCTGTTCCTTTGCATCTATACTCTTATCATACTCAATGGACGTTACAAATTTTATTTCATTTTCTACTGATTCTTTCTTTAATAATAGAAAACTCCTATGTCTGTACTCGTACAATTCTACCTCTTTTACATATATACTATACAAGTTAAAATTTACAAAAAAACTATCATTCAAGTGTTCGAAGTATATATAATTAACACCCCACCTTATTGAATAAGTACCTGATACGTTCATGTCAAATAATAGATTACAGTACTGAGGAGTATTCAAATAAAAGGGGAGAATATTCTTAAAAGCTTTTCCTGCTTCACTGTAATTTTCACTAAGTTTTCTTTCATTTTTTTTTTCAATAGGAAACATGGAATAGAACAAAATAAAGTAAAGTAATACATCAATGAGGAGAGAAATTTTTTTCCTTTTCTTTCGTCTTTCCATTATTATTACCTTATTCTTTAATGTTTTCGTTTTTTTAATAACCTCTTTTTAATAGCCTCTTTCGGGGTTAATTCAAACTACCATATGTAAGGGGATATGGAAGCTAAATATGTTAGCAACTAAGCAGATATATCACATGTTTATACTTAGAGAGCTCTCTTTGAGCTTCATGTTGTTCATGCCTTTGTTCTATTCACTCGTATGCAACACATTTGTATACTCTACTTTTTTATTTTCTCCACCCCTTACGAACTTCCTATAAAAATAGTGGAGCGATTATATAGGTTAAAGTTTTTTTTTTCCTTCTTTTTTCCTTCTTTTTTCCTTCTCTTTTCCTTCGTTTTTTCTTTTGTTTTTTTCCTTCTTTTTACCCTCTCTTTTGTTTCGTTTTTTCTTTTTTTTTTTTTTTTTTTTTTTCATTTTTTCCGTATTTGTTTGCTTATCTTACGTTCGCCCATGCTAAGCCGCTAATATCTTGATACCTTCCCCTCGCATAGCGCAAAGGTCGTTGTTTGAACAAAAAAAAAAAAAAAAAAACTAAAGTAAAATGGATGTACCAAAGTTGTGCAAATAAGAACGCACTATTCCTGTATACATATATTCACACTTACATACATATGTATATATACATATATATGTGGGAATTCCCGAATGATATATTTTTCCCTTTTTTTCTTGTAAACCCCAGAGAAGCACGAAGTGATGTAACCTACCAACTGTTAGTAAAGAAATGTATTTCTTGGCCTTTTCAATTTTTTCTCTTTTCCGAAATATTATAATTGTGTAATTATATAACTGTATGACTGTATAACTGTATGGCTGTATGACTGTATGGCTGTATGACTGTATGGCTGTATAATTATATGGCTGTATAACTGTATGGCTGTATAACTGTATGGCTGTAAAACTGTATGGCTGTAAAACTGTATAACTGTATAATTACTGCTTCTTCATCTGTTACAGCTTTTTGCTAGTGCCATGTCAAGTGGCAACTCCCCTACGTACGTACGTATTTAAGCATTCATGTATGTACTTATGCGATGTATGTACTTATGCGATGTATGTACTTATGCGATGTATGTACTTATGCGATGTATGTACTTATACGATGTATGTGCTTATACGATGTATGTACTTATGCGATGTATGTACTTATGCGATGTATGTACTTATGCGATGTATGTACTTATACGATGTATGTACTTATACGATGTATGTACTTACGCATGTATGCACGTTTTAATGTATATATATGGTAGTGCAATGATAAGGGTAAAATATATATTCTTGAAGGAATAACAAGATAGCGCACCAATGCACATATTCAAACTTGCCTTATTTTATTTTATTTTATTTTTTTTTTTTTTTAAATACACTTGACGAGGAGCCCAAGCGGACATGGCTGTGTTCATACAAATTTAAGAGAAAATAAAAAAAAAAAAATAAAAATTTGGCAAAAATAAAGCAGAAATAGAGTAAAAATAGAATAAAAATAAAGTAATATGAGGTAAAAAAAAAAAAAAAAAAGATTAATTAACAAATACGCAAGCGCATAATTGAACAAATAAATGATCAAATGATCTAATATTCAAATAATTCTCTGAACAAATAAGCGAATAAATTTTTCAACGAATGGGCACATAACCTTCGGAACGGATAAGCAGTTCTCAGTTATCGCAATCGAATGAGTCCAATTGTAAAACAATTTGTTAGGTCCATTCTTCGCTGATGAATCATCGTACGTGCAGATCTGTTCAAAAAATATTTGACGACGTCACTTTCAACAAAGTAGACAGGTTTTTTTTTTTTTAAAGAGAAAAAAAAATCCCAAATGAGCATAATTATATGTATATGCACATATAAATATATGTGTGTATAAATATTATACATACATATACTTATGTACACATATTGATAAGAATGTATAGCAGGCTAGAGGATTACATTTGTACTATTTTGCCTCAAGCATAATGACGCCTTTTCATCACGTATTAAAATTTTAATTGCTTCTTTCTTCTTTTTCAGAAAAAAACTAAGATTTGACAACAAGAAGCTAAATTTTTTTTTCGAGAATGGCATATTAAATTATAGCTTGGTCGAAATAATAGGAGGTTCAGGAAGTGGGAAAACACAATTCGCCTTAACATTATGTGCAGAACAACTTTTAAAAACATTTGAAGAGAAGAAAGAAAATATCGTTTTTTATATTTATATTAATAGAATATTTCCAATGCACAGACTTACAGAAATAGTGGAAAAGAAGTTAGAGCAGAAGAAGCAGGTTAGTAATATTGTGTATAATAGTAACAGCTACGGTGTTGCATGTGTAGAAAACTTTGTTGATAGTAATGAAGATTATTTAAATGCACCCAATGTTAGTAAACTAAGTGGCGACAATTTTATAGACTCTGAAAAAAATCATTTGTTTGATGAAGAGATGCTTAATCAAAAGGGAGTAGAAGCGTCAAAAAAACCGCAGAGTTACGGCCGCTCATCATCTTTTGATGAAAAAAGAAAGAACATGGCTCGAAATGTACTGCAAAATTTATATATTCAAAAAATTAACGACGAAACAGATTTCTTTATTTTATTTGAGAAAGAAATATATTACATTTTAAAATATTATAAAATATCTTTACTTGTAATTGATTCATTTAATTCTATATTCAATGGAAATGAAAAAATTGATAGCTATAAAAAACATCAGCTTTTTATTAAATTTTCTTTAATTTTAAAAAAAATTTCATATGAGAATGATTTTTTTGTACTACTAATTAATAGTTCGCAAATAAAAAAAGCATACAACTCTGATTTTGCATTCGACTTTTCTGATTACATTGTTAGTTTATCTTGCTCCAACACAATTATAATTCTAAAAAGAACGAAGAAAAAGAATCAAACAGTACGAAAAATGACAGTTAAGTGCTCTGAGTTCTTAAGCAAGTATAAATCCCTAAACTTTGAAATTACAGATTCTGGATTTACGGTTGTCTGACCCGCATCTTTTGTTGTTAACATGTATTCCTCATAATGTTTCTTAACCTTTTCGTGTATTTTACCTTCACCACGTGGAACCAACCGTTCACGCGATGATATGGAACACCGCATAAGTTCATATATATATATATATATATATATACATATGGATGTACATATGTATATATGTGTATATGTGTATGTGTATATATGTGTACGCACACCTGCATCATATCCCATTAGTTTTATTTCTTTACTCTTAGCAATTTAACATTATTTTTGCGTAGAAATTAGAACTTCTTTCTTCCGCACTCCCGTCAAACAACTGCCTTACGATTTTATGTCCTCCCCCTTGAAGTGAATGAAGGGATAAACACGCATACACGTGCACAACACATATACATGAACGCACATATGAGCAAGTGTGTTTGTTTGTGTAAATGCGCTTCACGCGGTATACACATACGTACCTATATAAGTACGTATGTATACATATACGTATATCTATATATATATATATATATATATATATACATACGTGTAGTGCATCTGCAACGGCAACAATATTTTTTAAATTTAGAGGCTTTTATCATATGAGGTTTAAAAAAAAAGAAGAATACAAAACAATTGTGTTATTATCAAAAGGTACAAAACAACTGTGTAATAATCGAAAAAATCGAGAGAAGCATAAAAAAGTGAAAAAAGGCAAACACGAGAAAAATTATCATACGTAAAAAAAAAAAGGCAAAGAAAAGGTAAAAACAGGCAAATAAAAGGGAAAAAAAGGAAAAAAATAGAAAATATTGGAAAGTAACAGAACAACATATTATTATACATGTATATATATACTTTATACACGCCTACATACTTCGTACATGTATATACTTATAAGCAATGTAGCTGTATTGCATGGCAGTGGAAGGAAGTTTAATATAAACATATATATTATACATATATTGTACACATATATGTATATATGCATGCATGCACAAAAACACACATACATATATGTACATGTATTAATGCTAAGGGCGCTTTTTTTAAATGGGCAATCGATCGCTATTTACAAGGTAATCCGCCAGTTGCTTTATTCCAGGTAAATTTAATATGAAACCAATAGGTGAATATTTTACAAAATGCACAATATTTGGCAAAAAGGAAAAGAATAATTTATATATTCCAAATGTCTGAAATACAAAGCCAATTAATGTTCTGTTTAAAATTATTAAGAAGAAACCAAATAAAAAACTTGCACTACCTACAATTTTTTTTTTGTTCATTAAAAATCTTACAATTTTTGTTGTTCCTACTAAATAATATAAGCCTAATAAAAAAAACAAATTTGATACACATAAAAAAAATTTATCAAAAAATAGAAATACTCCAATAAACCCCGATACTATTCCTAAAAAAAATAGTAGTAATCCTATGGTTTTATTTTCATCTAACATTTTTTTCTTTTCACATTTAGAGTACTACTATAATATAGCAGTATTTTTTTTTATCTAATTTTTCTTATTTTCCCCCTTATCTGTTAATACGATTAAACTTTTTATCAATCCACTTGTCATAAACACGTTTCTGATAGCTGCGTTTTTATTGTTTCTCAACCGGTGTGACGTATATATATACATATACATATATATATATATATATATATATATATATATATATATATATATATACAAATGTGCGCATATGTTTAGATGTTAATACATGTTAGCCATATTATTACATATATATAAATAATATATATATATGTCCTTATGTACAATTTACATTACATATGGTAGCTATTAAAGCAAGCGCATTTTTTCCCCTTTTAACTTTCTTCTCTGCTGATGTGTCAGATATAATAATACTATACATATATATATACTACTAATTAAATCGTCTATATGATTTTCTCAAAAAAGGTCAATAAGTATTCGCATAAATTATAAATGTTTTTTCATTATGTAGGGAATCGGCCATGGTCTTCTTTTTTTTTCTTTTTTCTTTCTTTATCCTTACTTTTTTCTTTTTTCTTTCTTTGCCCCTAATTTTTTCTTTTTTCTTTCTTTGCCCCTAATTTTTTCTTTTTTCTTTCTTTGCCCCTAATTTTTTCTTTTTTCTTTCTTTGCCCCTAATTTTTTCTTTTTTCTTTCTTTGCCCCTAATTTTTCCTTTTTTCTTTTTCCCTTCCTTTATACGTTCAAGTAAATCTTGAATGAATTATATAAACACAAATCAAGCAAGTTACAATAAATTTCATTCAAATGTCTCAAATAGTCATACAGTTATACTTCTATTATTATATGGCAAATAAAACGGGTTAAAAAAATAAATTTAAATATATATACATATGAACTTCCATAAATATATATATATGCATTAACGTATACATATATAATACAGCATAGTTTTATAAAGCTGCACTTTTTACATTTAATATTATTTTGCTTTTCCTTTTTATTAAACGCAAATAAAATGAATGTTAGCAAGTAATGTAAATAAAACCGTACATACAATATACATATTCACGTAGTTCTTTTATATATGCCTAAATATATCAATACATTTACGCATATATAAAATGTATACATATATACATAGAAAAATGAATACAAAATGTATATCCTCTCTTCGCTTTAAACTGTTTTTTTCAAATTTATTACTATGCAACCAATAATAATAATAAAATAATAATAATAATATTTTTTTTTTTTTTTTTTTTGAAGAAAAAATTAAAAGAATTGCCCACAATAAAATAATATAGAATTAAGTCGACAATAAGTATAATTATTAAATTTTTTTTTTTCATATATTATTATTATAAAATATAGTAATATACATATAACTTAATTTTTATACCACATTTCGCAGCTAAATTTAAAAAGCAAATTTAAACAAGTAGGAATTATAATAAAATAATATTAATTTTGTACTGTACTCTTACAATACATGTATTTTATATATAATATATATTATATATATTTACTATGCTAAGTCTAGTTTTTCTTTTTTCATACAAAGTTTTTTTTTTTTTTATTTTATATTTTATCGCGTGTAGTTGTGCTTATAAAATTGTAGCTACGTTGGTCCGGTATTTTTTTTTTTTTTTTTTTTTTCATATCCGATTTGCATGACGATTTTTTATATATCCTATATTATATAAATGTATTTTATATGTATGCCATTATATTTTGTACATATAGTTTAACATGCGGAATAATATAATATGTAGTACATATTTTTTATTTTTTTATATTTTCGCATTAAGATGAAGTTTTTGTTTTTACGTCTTTTTTTTTTTTTTTACCACCTTTATCATAAATACATTTATGTACATTCATATATGTATATACAATCATATATATGTATATATATATATATATATTTACATTTTTATTTGTATGTATTATAAATTTTAATAGCTCCCTTACCACCTGCTTTTTTAAAAAGACTTAAAAAATATGAAGTTTCCAGAAAACTCACTTGCAACCGAGTAGTACAGCTTAGCAATAATTTTTATGTTAGTGCATTTGATGTAGTTTTTTTTTTTTACATTATTGTATTACTAAAATAAAGTACATGTTTCTTTTAACCTTTAAAAAGAAATATAAACAAAATGAGAAGATATATTATAAAATATAACAAAACGTGAAGATATATAATTAAATATAGCAAAACATGGCGAAATATAACAAAATGTAATAAAATTAAAAACAAAACAAAACAAAAAAAAAAAAAAAAAAGGATTTACTGCTTTACCGATATACCGGTTTATCAATTACCAACCTCTTGCGGTTGAATCGTTCATTTTTGTACTAACAATGATGTTATGCTGATAAGGCGAAATATTTATAATTCTATTTACAATTCCATCCATATTACGTATTAACCCTACATATTCTCGCATGCTTATCCTTGTTCTGTTCAGAAATACTAAAAAATAAATTTTTAACAAAATCATAACGCTTTTTCAATATATGCAAATTATCGGAATATTCAAGGACGTAAATATATATGTTATCTTTCCCATTTCTTTTAATAAATCGATATATTTCTTTACTTGCATTTACAGTAGAATTAAGGAAGCAGTGTTGTAAATCTCTTTCTAATATATTTTGTGTATAATTAAATACAATTTTTTTATGTTCTAACGTGAATAAAGCATACAGTACATTTTTATAATTATAAACCTTCTTTACCTTTTCAACAATTTCATTCATATTTTGTTCTGTCTTATTTTCATTTTTCTCTGACTCATCATTTAATTCAACAAGATAAGCATTCAAAGTACTAGGTGCTGGCTCCACGCTCCCAAATAATATTCGATTCTTGTGCTCTTTGCTCCTTTTAACATTTTCAACCTTCTCTTTTAATATACTTCTGCCTATGATATGCAAAAATAACAAGTATATATATATTCGTATATAAGGTGCACATAATGGGTACAGGTGCACAAACATACATATGCTACATGTATATATATATGCACATAAGGTGTTAAAATAAAAAGCCGACACTGTATTTCCAACGTGATACCAAACGTTTACATTATTTGAATAGACAAATTAAACCACAAGGAAATATGCATACTCAGTAAATTATATTTTTGAGTAAACAAAAAGTGCATATTATTTATATTTAAAAAAAAAAAAAAAAAACTTATATCTCGCTATTTTTCGGATCAATTTATAAACTTAATTATTGATTTTCTTACTCATTTGTTTATTCATTTATTCATTTGTTTATTCATTTATTCATTTGTTTGTTCTTTTTTTCATTTGTTTGTTCTTTTTTTCATTTGTTTGTTCTTTTTTTCATTTGTTTGTTCTTTTTTTCATTTGTTTATTTATTTATTTTTTTCTTACAAAAAATATGTAAATCCTGAACATGAACAGGATATTTTGGATAGTTAAATATAACATCAATATATACTTTGATAAGCCTCTCAAAGAAATCTAATTCTTTTACATAATAAATGTTGTTTGTTAATATATAATCGTTGCTGTTATGTTTCTTTTTCTCGCACATTTCTTCACATGAATTGTATTTACTCACAGGTATTTTCGAGCACTCATTGAAGAAGTGAGGTATTTCGACTTTTGAAGAAAAACAAACAGAACTTATTTTAAAAAGGTTGTTTGGAAGTACATTTTTTGTAAAGTAGGTAATATTACCTACAACTGTTTTTTTCATTTTTCTCCAGTTCATGTTTTTGTCATAATAAAAGAGCATATTGACGTTAATTATTAAGAGAAAAAAAAAAAAAAAAATAGTAAAATAGTAAAGGAGCTAGCTAATTTTGCTTCATCTAATGCAGGTGTGTTCCGTCATTCGTTAAGCTGCTCTCTTGTTTGTTAATACATTGGTAATGAATAAGTACCTACGCGCGCCTATCCATATATATTGTATATGAAGAAGTATGTATGTATGCATGTATGTATGTATGCATGTATGTATGTATGTATGTATGTATGTATGTATTACGTATATATGAGCGAGCTAGCAATGCAATTACTTGTACATATTGCAGCTCCATTTAAAGTTTTAGTAAATAAGTAAAAATTAAAAAAAAGAAAAAAGGATTACGCCGCTCTTATAACAAATTCATCCTTCTTAATCTTCACTTTTTTGTTAAAGTTTAGTTTATTTTCCATATCATCAATAATTTTATTGTATTTTTTATTTTCCTTTTTGAGAGTTTGTAGTTCCTTCTTTAAGATAATTCTGTGATGGTAAAACAAAAATGTATAAGTTAGTTGCAATGAAAAATATGTAAATGCGTATGTACACGCGCATGTCCACACGTATTATATGTCAATACACAAATTAACGGCTGGAAATTGATACAACTTTTTATACGAACATATCTAAGATTGCTTTGTTCTTCCTTTTAAAAAAGTTTTCAAGCAAATGTGCCTTATTCTCATTTCCTTTTTTCATATTTTTCTGATAGGAAAAAAAAAAATAGAAGAAAACATGTCCCTTTG
This sequence comes from Plasmodium malariae, assembly GCF_900090045.1. NCBI lineage: Eukaryota > Apicomplexa > Aconoidasida > Haemosporida > Plasmodiidae > Plasmodium > Plasmodium malariae. The sequence goes on along the minus strand of NC_041779.1, from coordinate 1,409,351 downwards.
TTATTGCCCTAGTCCGTGCTTATTGATTAAATCGTTTGTATATTCATATATTTGAATAAGCATATGTTTATATATTCACATATTCATTTATGCACATATTCATTCATCCATTCATTCACATATTTATGTAATCCATTCCTCATTTTGCTTATTTAAACTTTTTTTTTTTTTTTTATTTTTTTTTTATTTTATTTTCACTACAAGCAATTCTTCTCCCGCAGCGTCAACATATTCGTCTCTTTTGTTTTGCTTCATCGAGTCTAAACTCGAAAAAATTTGTTCTCTCTCAGTTTCGTACTTCCTTAAAAAGAAAATATTTTCAGGTACAGATCAATACTTTTTTGTAAAAAAAGAAAAGGTAAACAGACATATACGCATACATAAATATATATGTTGTATGTATATCCATATGCATGTATATATACTATATACACAGAAAGTACATGAGCGCATGCGAACAATTATAATCCCCTCTTACACAAAAATCAAACCTGCATAAATTATTAGTATTAATTAACTTGTTTGCTAGGGAAATATTTTCTTCCAACTTGCTTATGCATTTGCTGGAATTTACAGTTATGTCAATTAGTCTTTGCTTGTCATTATGTCTTAATACACCATATAAAAAAGAAGATAAATTATATTTTTTTGTGCCAGTATGTGTATATATGCATTTGTGTGTGTGTGTACGTGGGTATGTTTGCAGGGGCTCAGAGAGCAACACTATACTACTCTACAAACAATTATTTATACACCCTTCTACTTATGATTTTTCAGTTACTTCAATTTTTGCAGTATCAACTTAATTGCTCTTATGTGATTTAACAGTTGCGTTTTCTCATTTCGTAGCCTCTCAATTTGCATTTCGTATATCTGTAAAGATATAGAAGCAGAAAAATATTAAAGTAATAATTATAGTAGTAGTAGTAGTAGTAGAGGTAACGAATACAAGAAGATGACGGCAGTAATTATGTTAGTAACAGGGTAATGAATAAAAATATGATGAGAGAAAAAAGGGAGTCCGTAAGGATTCATGAATTTATAGACAGCTCCTTTATTGTTTTCCTATTTTTCTTTTCTACAGTTTTGGTACTTAATTTTTTTCTTTTTATTTATGTTTCTGTTTCTGTTTCTATTTCTGTTTCTGTTTCTATTTCTGTTTCTCTTTTTTTTTTTTTTTTTTTGTTGAAGCTCTAACCTTAATTTCATTCTCTAATTTTAATTTCCAGCTGTCAATTTTTAATTCCAGTTCGTGTACCTTAAAAAATAAAAAAAAGCAAAACAGCAAACGAGTAAACGGGGGAAAGGATGGTGAAAAAATTGTATTTTAATTAGCATGAACTTGCATCATTTTTTTTTTTTTTTTTTTTTTCGTGTTGTTTTATTCTTATTGTTATTCTTTTTCTTCATCGTTTCCATCTTTATCCGCCTCTTCTTATTTTTATCTCCTTTGCTCCCCAGTACCTCCTTCTCCTTAGACAACAGACTCTCTTTATTTCTTTCATACTTAGTTTTGACTGAATTGTAATTTTCACGTTCTTCGTTCAGTACTTTTTTATTTTCCGCAAGTAGGTCCCTAAAAGTTTTGTTATCTTCCTCTCTGAATTTCTCAAACTTGTAATTTGCTATGTATCTCTCTGCAATGTAGTTTTTCCGTATTTCATCCATCATATGAAGCTCTTCTTTTTCTAAATTAGTTTTCCTCTCTTTTTGGTTTTCCTCCAACTAATTAATTAAAAAAGCATATGTAAAAGAGAAAGACAATTAAGCATACCGGTTAAGTGATAAAAATATTATGTAAGTGGAAAACGATGTAAATAACAAGGCAAAAAAAAAAAAAAAAAAAAGAACTAAGCCCACAAGAGATGTATTGTACACCCATACTATTTACACATATGCACATATACCCATACATACATGCATATATACATACATACATACGTACATACATACATACATACATATACACTTACATAATACATAAACACCTACGTACACGCACGCACTGACGCTCCACGCAAAGAGTGAAAAGGAGCCAAGCTTCTCACCTTTCTATAAAACAGGTTAATGTTATGAATTATACTGTTTCTATTTCTAATTAAAATTTTTTGATCTTCTTCAAAATCGTTAAACATTTTATATATATCTTGTTCAAATTGTTTTTGTAGGTTGTTCATATTTTCCTTATGAATGTCTACTAATATACTTAACTTGCTATTTTTTAACTCGTCTATTTTTTCTAATATAGCATTTTCTTCTAAATCGTTATTTAAAAATAGTAATAGCTTGTCGTTAATATTTTTGTTTATCTCATAGTTGCTTATTTCTTCGTCTATGTTCTTTCTCAGCTGCTTCAGCTAATGTGAGGAGGGTGGGTATATTTTCACTTACTCGAAAAAAGGTTTATATCGAGAATATACATATATATATACTATATATATATATGTATGTATGTACATGTGCATATGTATTTTTTTGGGGGACGTCTAATATTGCATATCTTTGACTATTCCGACTATGAAGCCTCTAAGTTCTCATTATGCAAATTTTATATTTTTCATTATTTTTTCTATATTATTTGTCCATATTATTCGTTTTACACCATTTGTTTCACATTATTTATCTTATTTTTATTTTTTCCTTTCTTTTCTTTTTTTTCATTGTTGTACTTTCAGATTTTTCAGCAAGTCTATCCATATTAAGATTGTACGAGGTTTCTCATTTTTCTTATCGTTTGAGACGTTTTTCTTTCAAAAAAAGGGAAAGGCATAACGCATTCATTTATATAATTAACTAAATAAATAAATATACGTATATATATATATATAGTATATCTCTTATGTTTAATTATGCATATGCCTCATTTAAGCGCTTTATGTTCTTAACATATCATACTTTTTCCGAAGCATTTTTCTTTTTTTTAAGTGTATTTGGCTTTTTTTTTAACTTCTTATTGTCCTCTTTTTTCTTTTTGGTATTATTTATCATTTTTTATTATTATTATTTTTTTTTTTTATCTCTTTTGTAATGTAGAAAAAAGAGTTTGGAAGTTCATTGCAGTGTAACAACACAACGTTAAGAAGCACTCTTATAGAATTTTATATTTCGTTCACGTACACTTATATATATCACATATATTAAAAATGTGCATATACATATATATATATATATATATATATGTATTCATATCGTATAAATTAAAAACTTCCTTATGAGCTTCTTCATTCAGTTCCCTCGAATATTTCCCCTTTTGATGTCAAAATAGACACTCGTATTTTGCGATTGAAAAGGAATTTACGTTTCAAAAAATGAAATGATATAAACTACAAAGCAAAAGAAATAGCTCATCACTTAAAGGATATAATTTTATTGGAAAAGATACACATTTTTTCGTGTCTTTCTATTCTTTTGTCCTTAAACCCGTGTGCGCATACAGTTTGACAAAAAAAAAATATATATATATATATATATTTATTTTTTTTTTTTAAGTTATAATTCTTTTTTCACATTTTTTAAAATTATGAATACTACCAATAAAAAAGCAAAACATAAAATCGAGTATTTAAAAAAGCAAAATTAATTATGAACTATGCGGAAAAAAAGATACACATAAAATGTATACATGTGTATACGTGTATGCCTGTTTATATAAAAATGTATATAAGTGTACGTATATATATATATATAATACATATGCATATTTATGCATATGTAATTCTCCATTTCAGCTGATGAAAGTAAACCGAAGGGAAAAGACTTGTACATTTAATACATGAACATTTAATAAAACAAAATTTTTTTTAAATAATAAGATTTGAAAATTATGAATGCACACTTTTTAAAAATGAATAAAAAAAATAAAATAAATGGATAAAATAAAAGGAAAAAATAAAATAAATAAAATAAATTAATAACTTAACAAAATAAAATAATAAAATAGGACGGTGAATAAATGCGTGGGCAGGTGAGGACTACTATGTAGAAATATTTTTTAAATAAATATATTTAAATTGAAAAAGGATACATGTACGTAAGTATATATTTAAAAACTTGAACACATAGATATGTAGACCGTCAGTATTTATATACATCATTTCACAAACAAAATTTTTATATTTCAAAAAAAAAAAATAAATATTACTCATGTGTATATATAAAACAAACTATGTAACAACATTTGAAAACTTCAAAAATGTAATTGTTAAAATTTTATGAATTAAATGAATAAAAATGTTTAATTCATTTATTTTGAAAAATTGTTAATTAAAACGGGAAACTAAAAAATGGGGAAAGATGGGGGAAGGGTAATGCCTATGAAAACCTAAAACAATGGTGAAAAAATTGTAAAAAATATAGTTATGGTCATGAAATGGTATAAGAATAGGGTGAAAAAATAGAATTCTTTTAAAATGCCCTAATTATCAAAGTACAAATTATCATTATCTTCCAACAAGCAACTTGCAAAAAATTATATAAACCTTTATATTTAAGCAATTACATTTTAATTTGTACGGATCCTGATAAAGCCAAATACTTATAATCGTATGATCCTTTTGCAACAATCGACAGTGCGACTTGGATTAACTTTAATTGCTATAAAGGTGGGAAAACGCATATAAACATACTTACATATTTGCACATACATATATGTATATATATATATGTACATACATATTTGTACATATTCACGCATATACTTCCACACGTACTGACACATATACACATTACAGAATAACAATAATTCTCAAAGTAGCATTCGCATATATAGCTAAATACAAAAAAAAAAAAAAAAAAAAAAAAATTATGATTGTCTTGATAATTTTCCTAACCCCAATAAAGTCTTCTATACATAAGCCTGTTTGAACTTTTACATTAAACGCTCTTTTTATTAAATTTTTGTTACTCGATTGTAATTCCTATGGGACAAAAAATAAAATAAAATACACACACACGAAAATACATGTATATAAATAAGTATATATATATATATATATATTCATGTACAAATATATGTGCATATGCATGTGTATATTCACATAGTAGTTAATTGAGTGAATAAACAAAGGGGATGATAACAATTTCTTGTCCTAAAAAGTATGTTCTATTTTTCTATTGCTATTTTACGTATGCTGCTACTTCTTCAAATTCCGTGTCTCCCAAGGAAATAAAATCTATTTTGTTTGCAATAAACTCATGATAAAAACTGCAATGGTCCTTAAGTATTTCATCAAATTTTTTTTTCTGCATTAGGAATGAGAATATAAAGGAGAAGCATTATAATAGGCACATATACATCAAAACGAAGTATGCAAAGTACAATAAATGAGGCATAGTAAATGAAACATACTATGTGAAAGTAATATATGAAGTATAATAAATAAAAACGCGCTAAGTGCCGAAACCCACACATATGCATGTAAATACCCACACATGTACAAACGTATACACATAATTGCTATCTTCCTCTCGCCGTTGAGAAATTAACCTTTGCGTTCATCCAGTATCGAAAGTATTCAAACACATTAAGGGGGGAAGGTTCCATATACTGATCAGTCCTTATGATAGGTATGTGGCACTCATCCAGCAATTTCGAAAATTGTGGAAATAGCCATCTTACTGTTTCTACCCATGTATCACTCCTAGCATTTGTAACAATAAATACAGTGTGTGACATAGAAATAGCTAAATGAATAACCGAACAAACAGCTGATTCAAAATTATATTTTTTATTTAAATGTATTTCTTTCTGCAATTCTCTAAGTGCTTGGTCATAATTAGGATTACGCTTTGATAATAAAGCTGACCTAATCCAACACGTAGGAATTAAGGTATCATCTAAATCAAAAATGATAACACGTGAACATTTTTCTATATAAATATTATAAGAATTATTCATTTTTTTTTTAAAATTTTGTAAATTAAATAAGCTTTTGGATGTTCTTGGTTTGTATACACGTTGTCCTTTTATTTGTGAATCAGCATTTTTATTACTTTCATTAAAATTTATATTTTGGATACAATTATTATCAATACTAGCTATATTGTTAAAATATTTCTTCCCACTATTCGATTGTTTCGAATTAATTCTTCTTTCCATATTTAATGGAATACTAAATGTTATATTTCTGTTCATTTTCAAGTGGGTATTATTATTTGAATGCCCATTTGCTTTCATTTGTGGAAAGCTGAAAAGTTTCCTTGGGCCGTTAGTTTCCCTATTGGAAAATGGATTCACATTATGCTTTTTAGGCTCTACATTTTTTGTAAAAAAACACTGATTGTTATAAAATGGAATATGTGTGTGAGGTGTATTCATAGTAGCTATGTTAAGTTTCTCGCCAAAAATGGTATGCTACGCACATTGTCTCGTTAATACGGTGCAATTTATTAAAAGTACCAATCAAACTTTTCAACAGAAATGAACAATATAATTGCATGGGCATGTGTGTGTGCATATAAATATTTATATCTATATCTATATCTATCTATCTATATATATATATATTATATGATGCGTGACGGAAATTTATCTTCCTCATTTTATTAAAAAAATACTATGAAGTATCTACAGTGTTCGTGCATTAAACAAAAATTCTTTCGGCTTAAAGCAAAAGTAAACATATTTTATTTATAAAATTAAATTTAAGATTTTCATTTTTTCCTCAAGTTTTTTTTTCCAATAACGCAAATACATTCTCATTACATGCATATATCTGTGTAAGTATGTATGTTTTTACGTACTTAAACTTGTATACATTATTATGCTACTATGATATTTTGTTGATTTTTTCTTAAAATTAAAAATCACAAAGAAATATCTTAAAAAGATTAATAAAGGTGTCTGTTTTTCGTTGTGACACTTCTACTCTCTTATCGACAGTGTAGAGAAAATATACTATCCTCATAGGTTTTTTTTCCAAAAAAAAAAAATATTTATACTTGAAATACTATTATATATAAAGATTATTTTTTTTTCTTTTCTTGAGGTAAAATAAACATGGCGAGAATACGTAAAAAGTGGGTAAAAGTAGGTATTTAAAAAAAAAATACATATGTAAAGTACATATATAGCTATTTATTATATGAATATTTTTTTTTTTTTTTTTTTTTGCATAGCTTGTTCATATTTTAGGATGTTTTTTTTAAAAAAAAATACTTACAAGTACATGTGTTTATTATGAGTACATTATATATTTTGTCCCAGTTATAATTATGGTAGTATATATCATACAATCAAGGTGTAACTAAAGATTAAATATCATGTACTACTTAAATAGCCCATACATTTATACGTATTTTTGTTTAAGAATTTATCTACTCTTATATTTATTTTTTGTGTGTCGTATTTGCAAAAATTTTAAACATATTTTTTTCTTATTTTCATTTAAAAATTTTCATTTTTTTATTCCTTTTAATTCATGCGTGTAAGTGCGCACTCAATGGTTCAAGTCTGAATGAAAAAAAAAAAAAAAAAAAAAATTTGTAAAAATTGGGAAGCTACATTTTATGAGTAGCTATAAATACATATTCCAATTTTTTTTTTTTTTTTTCTTGCTTGTTCATAAATTTTTAAATCTATAAAAAAAAAAAACTGGCAATTTAAGATGTTTTCGCGAACTTACAAATATTTTTTATATAAATGCCCTATTAAACATGAATTATACACCCACACACACACACACACATTTTATGGATTCTTTCAAGGAAAAGTTTTATAATAAAAAAAAAAAAAAAATTGGGGGGAGGAGGGAAGGAGTAAAAATCGATGTTTTAAATTATTCCCAAGCTATGGAAAAAAAATAAAATAAAAGTAATGCTTATTTGTATATATATGCAAGCGAACATATGTATATGATGTTTATACCTTATACGTGCAATTAAGGGTTATAAGGAAAAAACGCACAACGTTATGAGAGAAAAGACAGAGGTAAAATAAAAAAGAAAAAAAAAAAAAATCCAAAATGAAAGAACAGCATATAAAAAACTGGGAGAAAAAGTGAACAAAAAGAACCATGATTATCTTTACTTCCTCATTACTCAAAAACGCTTAATGGTAGTGTGTTTTTGAGTAAAAGAAATAAAAAATAAAATTCATATTATTCGTTAACCTTTTCGCTATTTAAGTTTTCATTTATATTTATATAAAAAGTTCAAAATAAAAAAACAGAAACAATTTAAACATCAAAAAGACAGAATAATTACAAAAAGAATTAGGTTTAATTACGACATACATATGTAGTGAAAGCAGAACGTTTCCAATGCAAAAATGTGGACACAATATTTTTATTTTTTTATTTCCCCGCATTTTTTTTGAACTAATGATAAGAAATGGGGGAGAAAAAAAAAAGAAAATTAAGCCATATCTATCATTTAAGATTCATACTAAATTCTTAAACAAAAAAAAAAAAAAAAAAAAAGGCACATTTTAATCCTTCGAAAAGTACGAATACCTTTAAATTAATCGTTTCATTTCTGAGCATCAGCGAAAACTGAAAGAAAAACAAAACAATTTAACACCATTGCATGTTTGTAATTGTTACACTGGAAGAAATAAAAAAAAAAAAGAATCACATGCATAGGCATAAATGTATACAAATATATACTTGTATTTATATATATATATATATATATATATATATATATATATATATGTTTATCTATTTAATGGCACCTATTAAGATACAAGCAAGGTAACCTAGTCCTACTACAATAGCAATAGTTAGAGCGACAACCCTATAGAGTTAATGGACACAGCATTATGTTGAATTTTCATATTTAATATTTTCGCGTTTTTATGTTTAATATTTTCTTTCTTCGTAATTACATTTGTGTCGTTTGCGTTGGTGGAATTATCTCCCCCGTGAGGTACTTGAAAAAGTGAAAAAAAAAATAACCCAAAGTTTGTCCCAGAATTTTATAAAGCATGTATACGTATATATACATATATATATATATTTATGTATATATGTGTCTTCATACCTGCGATGTTAATTTCACAGCTACGCAAAAGAAAAAAAAAAGAAATAAAATTAAAATTATAAATAAAATTAAAATTATAAATAAAATTAAAATTATAAATAAAATTAAAATTAAAAATAAAATTTAAATTGTGAATAAAATTAAAATTAAAAAAATTTATATTGTGAATAAAATTAAAATTAAAAATAAAATTTAAATTGTGAATAAAATTAAAATTAAAAATAAAATTTAAATTATATATAAAAACCAAGTAGAACAAATTACATATTTTACTGTTCATATGTAACTTAAATAAAAATTTCATATATTCCCTTTTTTTAACCCCGTATATACAACAGTGATAGTAATTATTATTATAAATTTTAATACGAAGGGATTTCCCCATCTTTACCCCTTAATATAGAATGTTCTAGTGAGTATCTTCGTATGTTCTGGTTAAAGGACTTGTTCATAGACGTGGCCGTTCTGAAATTTATTATTGACTGCGCTCCTATTTTTAAGCAACAATATTAATATTCATGTAGGGGGCGTAAGTATGTGTACATATATATGTATATATATGCACACATGAGTGTACATTTTTTGGGAGATGGTCACATTTCATGTTTTCACGTGCTGACAAATTTTAAAAGTGTTAATTACCTTTCTTCCATTTTAATTCAAAGGTTGCATCATCTTTTACAAAAAGAAGTAAAATTCCATCGTTACAATTTTTATTTCCTAATTTCCAGTAGTCTAATATTTGGTTACCGAACATGTCTGCACTAATTCCATAAGGTAATTTTTTTATCAAAGCCACACCTAAACTAATATTTTATTTATTTTTTTTATATTTTGTTGAATTTTAAAAATATATATGTATGCCAAATTCAGGCATAACATTTTTATTTACACAAAAAAGAAAACAATAGGTAGTAAGTAGTAAATAACGAGTTACAGATAATGAATATTTATTTAGCGTTTTTAAATAAAACATTCAGATAGAGTGCATACCATTATAGGACACACTAGTTTGTATTTATTATTACTAACGTATATATGCATATATATACATTTTGAAAAGAAGCACCTATTTTTTATATAATATTTCCAAGTACAATTTTTTCCATTTTTTCTTTTAAAATAATATACAGAGAATAAAAAAAAATATATGTTATGTACGAATTACACATAAGGCACTTCTCCCTTATCCATGCAGTAGTGACTAGAGTTGCGTCTTTGGTAGCTTAAAATCTCTTCAGTTGCAATTTAATGCAATAGTTCCAAAAAAAAAAAAATAAAATAAAATAAAATAAATTAATAAAAGGTAAATAAGTAAAAAATAAATAAATAAATAAAAAAAAAATATATATATATATATAAAATAGACAAAGACAAAATAAACTTCGAATTGTGTTTGCGTTCCTATATTTCTGCGTGGTCATCACTGTTGTTCGACCATAGCTACTTCATTGTGCAATTGCTTCATAGATTTATGGTTTTTTTTTTTTTTTTTCTCTTTTTTTTTCCACAACGTATAATAGTTAAAAAAAAAAAAAAAGGAAAAGTAAACGTACCCTCAACTTTATCCGCTATATTCCTTGATAGTATTTTATTTGGGTCGCATATGTAAGAATATTTTAACCCACTTCTATTGCATAAAGAAGGATGAATAAAAGGGTTTGGGAAATTCTCAAGAGTAACATCTTGTGAATATGGATGTTTTAGTGTATCATCTTTTGGTATTTCATTGTCAAGAAACATTCTCATTTCATCTAAAAAAATTTTTTTTTCTTGTTTTTTATTTTGCTCATTTAATTATAATTTTATGGAATACGGAACTGGGTAGAAAACAACCTCATTTTGATTGTAGTGAAGAGTATACACTTTTATGTATATATGTTGTCTTTTTTTTTTTTTTTTTTTCTTGTTACTTTCATCGCTGCTGTTGAATATAAAAGGGGGATTTTCAATTGGTATTTTCGTGCGAATAACTGAGTAGTGTAAGACATGCAAAAAAAAAATTAAGAAAACGCTAAATCCGCTCATTTTTTAAAGTAATAATCTGTTTATTTATGTTTAAAAATAAATTAAATAGTAAAATTAACAATAATTTTCTTTATTATTGAACGTAACACATACAATGATATGCCTATTATTTTATGTTTTTTTTTTTTTTTTTTTTTTTTTTTTTTGGGTAGATTTGTTCTTTTTTTATTTTCACTTAATTAAGCTTAGTTCATCATATGTATGCGTATATATATACACATTCTAGTGCGCTGGCTGATGGGAATGCATTCCTTCCATTCAGTTTTGTGAAGAACGATCGCTCATTTCCATTTACTTCCTCAGAACAAATTTGGACGTATTTTTAACGTTACATGCGCAGAAAAAAAGCTCGATTTCTTTTTTTTTTTTTTCTTTTTAACCTGTGTACTTACATTACATCATAATGTAGACTTTTTTCATTAAAAATCGTTTTAAGAGTTACTGTTTTTTTTTATTTTAAAAAAAAGCACAACTTGAAAAGAAGAAAAAGAAAAATCAAGTTCTTATTTAAATTTAAAAAGAAAAAAAAAAAAAAAAATTAATTAAATAAAATAAAATTAAATAAAACAAAATAAAATAAAATAAAACAAAATAAAATAGAATAAAACAAAATAAAATAAAATTAAATAAAACAAAATAAAATAAAATTAAATAAAACAAAATAAAGATAGGCTGAATGTTCAAAAAAAAAGGAAAAAACAAAACGAAGGAGACTTAGCAACAGTTAAGTGCTAGGATAAACAAAAATGTATATTATTCACGAAATCATGTAAAAACAAAATAAATACTAGAGAACAGTAAAATTGAAGGAATAATAAAAAGGATAAAGTTTATATTTTTAAACCTATGAAAGAACGATATATTTTTTCCTTACGTCTTTTTTTTGTGGATGTTCCTTTTTCCTCCAACGACAATTTTCGGATTTCTTAAAATAGCAATTTTTCCACTTTTTAAAGTTGTTCTATAAGACCAATCATTATTATAATCATATAAATTATCACTCTTAAATGGATCTTTTAAATTTTTTTGAGTTTCATATAATTTTTTTTGATGTGATAAATACTGTTTTCTACCACCAATTAATAATTCATCTTCTCTAAATATTTGTAATTTTTCTTCAAATTTATTTTTCGTTTTGTTTTTCTTTTTAGGAATACTGAATATAGTATTTTTACAATTTACTCGAAATTGGGGTATTTTAACGACTAGCTTTTTTAAATCATTATCAACAACAACATTTACTTTTCTCAAATTGTTATTACCACATTTAGAACAAAATAATAAAAAATTTTTTCTCATAAAAAAATAGCATGATGTACATATATATCCCCATAATTTAACAGAGTTTATTTTATATCCATCTATAGTTATTACGTTAAGTCCAATCTGATACATAACATTTTGCATTGCATAATCTGTAGTAACACAAGCAATATCTATATCAAATTTTTCTTTTCTATCTATATTTAAATTAAACGTATCAAAATTGTTTATATTTATCCATTTTCCATTTCCGTCATCACAATCGCTTTCATTTGACTCTACTTGAACTATTTCTTCTTTTATTGTTTTGCATCCAAAAATTTTTTTGTTTTCATTTCTTTCTGCGCCCAACTCATCGCTCTCTTCAGATATATCCTGGTCATCACTTACATAGTCCCCGTAGTTTGCACTGTCATCAATTACGTCGTCTTGATCGCTAATGTATTCTTCGGACTTTATATCCTGTTCGCGTTTTATATCCTGTTCGCGTTTTATATCTTGTTCGGATTTTATATCCTGTTCGCGTTTTATATCTTGTTCGGATTTTATATCCTGTTCGCGTTTTATATCCTGTTCGAGTTTTATATCCTGTTCGAGTTTTATATCCTGTTCGAGTTTTATATCCTGTTCTAGTTTTATATCCTGTTCTAGTTTTATATCTTGTTCGGATTTTATATCTTGTTCGGATTTTATATCCTGTTCGCGTTTTATATCCTGTTCGCGTTTTATATCCTGTTCGCGTTTTATATCTTGTTCGGATTTTATATCTTGTTCGGATTTTATATCCTGTTCGCGTTTTATATCTTGTTCGGATTTTATATCCTGTTCGCGTTTTATATCCTGTTCGCGTTTTATATCCTGTTCGAGTTTTATATCCTGTTCGAGTTTTATATCCTGTTCGAGTTTTATGTCCTGTTCGCGTTTTATTTCCCCTTCAGAAATTACGGCACGTGGCACATTTTCACTGCGCTCGCCGTTTATATCACCTGTTTCATTATCATCAAGCTTTCCTCCTTGCGCTTTTTTTTCTTTTTCAGTTTCCACTAAATAATCTTCCCTTTTAAATTCATCTTTACCTTTTTTCCCAATATCTCCTGTACCTACCTTATTCAAATATATGGAGCAACCATTTGAATCGACTTCAGCATTTCCATCAGTGCTCATGTCCTCATTTGAGTGCGACTTTATGGTGATATTTTCACTTACTTGGTCGTTTGCTCCTTTACCGTTCTTTTGTGCACGCTTTTTTTTCGTATTTTTTTTATTGTTATAATTGGAATAATCATATACAACATCGTCATATTTGTAAATCGTTTCTAACGGGGCTGAACTTAATTTTGAGACGTCCCCATATTTTCTATGTAACATGTACGTTAATGCAATGACTTCAATATCGACTTCACTTAAGGATTCATAATCACCTGTTAATTTTGAAAAATATTTTATAAAATTAATATCTTTTTCCTCTGCTCTGTCAATTGTTAACAATGGAAGAATGTTGTTTAACTTCTTCTTCGAATGTTCATCTTTTATTTCTTTTATTACTCCCTCTGTTATATAACAGTCATAATGCATAAATAAAAAATCCTTAAATTTAATTAAGCTATTTGAATCCAACACATATTTCTTCTTTTTTTCCATATTATATAACTTACATTTGTGGTTATATGTTCTTCTTTTTTAATGTTATACAAAAGGTATATGTTTTTTATTAACAGTTAATAAACATATGTATTTTTATCTTAGATATGTGAGCAGCACAAATACAGAAATTGAACTGTTCCTCTAGCTAAAATTTAAACTGAAAAAACAACAATAATAATAGAGGTAAAACCTACGTATGTTTTCCTCTCCTTTTTTCTGTACTGCTTATTTTCTTATAATATTATGTACGTTCATATAAATATAAAAATATATATGTATACATGCATATATATATATATTATGAATTTATACATTTGCGCTATAATTGTACTTTTTCAACTGATAAAAATTTCCTTATGTTAGTTTTTTTTTTAAGAAACGGAATGACTAAAAGATGTTCCCCTTCTCTTGGATGAAGAAAGATTAAGCTTATAAAAAGGCTGGAAACACCGCCTATATGTATACATATATATATATGCAGGAATTATTTTTTTTCTTAGTTCATAATACAGTTCTTTTTTTCTTTTTCGCCATTTTTTTTTTTTTTTCTTAATATGTTCCTTTTAACGATTTGCAATTTTGAACCTTCAACGGTGGATATATTTTCAATTGGAAAAAAAAAATAAAATAAAATAAAATAAAATACGCCTAAGGGAATAATATTGCGCAATATTTTAGCACCTGGGGATGTACATAAATATAAATAAATACATGTATATAACATTTCTCACGTACGAAATTAAAAAATTTACAATAGCAAAATAAATCGGAGTTTATGTAACATATAAAGTTGTAAATTATTTCATCGTTCAGATTTTTTCCACTTTCATATTTTCCCATAAATTTTGGGAAAAGAATCTGCATTTCCACCAGCACAGTTACCTGTACATACATATATATACATACATATATATACATGCATATATATGTATATTAATTTATGTATACCAATCTGTGCAGGTAAAATTTTCCACTTTGCAGTAACACAAATTTTGCTTCATCCCCCTTGTTTGTGATGCTAATGATGTTATTCAAAATGGGGAATAGTCAACCTTGTGTGGCATGTACCTATTAATGCATACCATTCAGGTGAACATAATTAAGTGTACATTTGAATGCGCATACATTTGTTTCGAGTATAAACAGTTAAATGGAATAGGCTAATAAAAAAAAATATATATATTTATATATATATGTATATGTATGTATATATATATGTATGCATATATATTTATGGCCTTGTTGCAAAATTGAGAGCGAGATCCGCGCTTCGCCCACGTCTCACGTGAGCATATCGACTTCTAGTAAAACCAAGGAGTGGTAGTCACCGCAAGCTATATCTAACAGCGTAATGTTAACAATATTTTCAGATAAATTATAATTGAAGGGATTTTTTTTTTTAGTATGATGATAGGTGAAATAATTCCATAGACAAGAATTTCTCTTTTTAAATACTTTAAATTTCGATTTAACTTGTTCACAATTAGTTAATTTAATATGTTCATTTTGATTACTTAAAAAATTGTCATTTATATTTTCAATAGTATGTAATATCATACTTCGAAATAACTCCTTTTTATTTATGCATGAACTTTTCATCATATATTTACGAGAAGAATAATAATATTTGCTCTCTTCATCTAGTTGTTGTGTGTGGGTCGAAGATCTGCTAGGCGTATATATATTTTTCTTTTCTTTTTTTTCTTTTTTTTCTTTTCTTTTTTCGTATTCCTCGCTAGTACCACAATTATCTAATGAATTTAAAGAGAATTCCCTCTGTTTGGAATTTTCCATATGTTCATATGTGTTCATATTTAAACCATTCGATATATTATTATTTTCAAAAAGGTTATAATTTAATTCATTCATAGAAGGAGTACTATTGTTCCGTGTAATAGTTTCTATACTTGTCTCCTTATAATTCCCATTGCACGAATGTACTTTGCTCATGTTAACATCTTTTTCACAAGACTTCTTTTTACTTGTATCCGCATCGCTGCATCTGGACGAATTATAAATACTTGATTTTTGAAGTGTATATAATGAATCATTCTCTTTTTTATCCTGATTTGTGTTCTTATTTTGCATTGTTGTTAGAACTTCGTTATTGTTATCGTTGTTATCGTTGTTATCGTTGTTATCGTTGCTATCGTTGTTATCGTTGTTATCGTTGTTATCGTTGTTATCGTTGCTATCGTTGTTATCGTTGTTATCGTTGTTATCGTTGCTATCGTTGCTATCGTTGCTATTTATTCGTATTTTATCTTCACTGTTCATATTTTCATTCAAACTGTCACGTAGTAATGAAGAAGATGTCTTACATGAATTTTGCAAACTTGAAACGTTACTTTTGTTGAAGAGGTGAAACTGGGGTCTGTTTCCACTACTGTTCGAGGACCTATTGAGCTCGTTATTGGACCCATTATTAGACATGTTGTTGCACCCGTTAATGGACCCGTTAATGGACCCGTTATTGCACCCGTTATTGCACCCGTTATTGCACCCGTTAATCGAACCATTAATGGACCAACTGATGGACCCACTATTACCCTCGATATTGCCCTCGTTATTGCACCTACTGGAAGACCCATTCATCCACCCCTTGTTGGTCGTGCTGGTGTCCCCCTTCATGGTGGGGGTTACGGTGAATTCCCCGTGCCCCTTATTCATATGAGGTACCTTTTTATTTCCCCCTGAATCATTTTGTTCCCCTGAAGAAGCTAATATTTTTTCACTCTCCTTCATGTTTCTTTTCTGATTAAGGTTGAAATTGAAAATATTATTATTGCTACTACTCCTGTCACTAGAGGAATGTACGGGAGAAATGGACATTCTATTCCTGTTGTACATGCTTGCGCTGAACTCGCTGAATTTGCAGGCACTTAGGGAAATTAGTCTTTTAGCATTGCTGTTATTACTGCTGCTGTTATTGCTGCTGCTGTTATTACTGATACTGTTATTACCGCTGTTGTTGTTACCGCTGCTATTATTGCTGCCCTTTTTCTTACCGCCGCTGTGATTACTACTGCGCGTGTTTGTAAATAAAGAAAACCTGTTTTGGTTATCGAATTCATTAAATAAGAGGCTAGAATTTGTCGCACTTTTTTTTATACGTTCATGGTATTTTTTTAAGTAATACAATTTACTGTTATACGCTATTTGATCCGAGTATTTTTTTTTTTTTGATATATTTAAGAAGCTATATTTTTTATTTCGTATTAGCACTTCATCTATTAGTTTGTTCTTGTCTAAATAAATAGGAATGGCAGTATGTCTGCAGTTACTTGGTAGGATTACCTGACCATGGTCGGAATTACCTATGACAAATAAATTCCTCTCAGGGATTTTGTTTCTAAGAACATTTAATGAGCAAATATTATTAATATAATCTATTTTTTTTTTATTTAAAATTTTATTTATAGATGGTGAGGAAGTTAAAAATATGCCAAAGTTTTTCCCCATAGCCACTTGATATACTTGTAATGTATTTATAGTATCGAAATTGTTATCATTTGTAAGGAACAGAGGTCTTAAAATGTTTTCTGTCTTTTCTATTTTTCCTTTCTTTTCTACTTTTCCTATATTTTCTATCTTTTCCCTGCTCCTCGTAATAGTAGTATGAACAGCGGCTTGAATGTAACTCCCTTTTTGTATATTATTTGTATCAAATGCACGTAAATCACTACATCCTTCATTTTTCCACCTACCACTAATATAGTACTTATTCGATATATTCGAAATATTGTTACTATTGTATTCATTGTTCATGTAGTAGTACATGCTTCCTGCCTTATTATTATTTACTGCTTGGTCATTATCAGTACTTTCAACATTAACTAAGTAATATAAGTCAGTGTATTTAACATAAAACACTTTGTCACCCCCTCTTGTTAAAACATTATCAGAAAAATATTTCAAAAAATGTTCATTATTATTTTCATCTCTTAGTAATATATTACACCTGTACCGATCCCCAGCACTTTCACTAATCTGCAGCATACTTCTTTCTTCAAAGGACATTACAAATGGACTCTTTTCATTGCTATATTTTATAGGAGCAACAAAGGCTGTATGTGTACTAGAGGATGTAATATTTGAAATATATAAGTCACTTAAACAAGTTATTTTAGTTAACGGTGTAATATATTTATAATGATCAATAGAGTCCTGACATGTTAGGTAAGAGCAATTTTTTTTCTTTTCTCTCTTTTTTAGATATCCCCATACATATACAGCTTTATCTTCTGTCAAGCATAAGCTATGATATTTACCTAAACTCACTTGAAGAATATTTTTTTTTTTTATCTTAATATTTCTAGGGATATTGACATTTTTATTATTACTCTTTTTACTTTTCCCATTTTCCTTTCCTTTACAGTATACCATTTCGTTTTCTTCACCTAATGCATTACATTTCTCTTCTTGTTTTATTCCACCAGATTTACTCAAACCCAAGAAATTAATACCAATCTTTCTGCAAGTGTCATGATCTTCCCTTTCTCTCATTTTTATCTTTTCATTGATATATGTATTATCAATTTGCCCATATTTGTTCCATCCCCATAACCACAATTTCTTGTTTGCATCTATGACGGCACTGTGATAAGCCCCGCATGTTATGTAAATGACCGGACGTGCAATATTTGCATATTTGGAACGAGTAGAAAAGAAGAATGTATTTTTGCTCAAGAAGGTAGCGTCGTTCTTACTGCAAGTGCGGCTATAAGAGAGGCCACCACTACGACTGCAACCACGACTGTTGCTGCTGCTGCTGCTGCTGCTGCTACTATTCCGCAGGTGACAATACCTCTGCGATGAAAACTGCTTCGAATCGCTGCTCGATGGAATAAGAAAAGCTTTACTTGTGTACGATATTTTTTTATTATAATAATTGGGTAGACCCAGCTGCGCTTTTTTGTTACAACCAAAGGTAAAGACATGCCCACTGTAGGTTAATAACATCGTATGAAAAGCACCTAAACTTAAATCTTTTACTTTATGTTTATATCCAAAATGCTTCAAAGGAATTAATTTGTAAATATATGGTGATAAAATAGTTTTTTCCTTTCGTAAAAATGAGCATATATTATATCTTCTTGTTGATAATTTATTTTCCTTTTTCCCCTTTCCTAATACTCGTACTTTTGTTTTTTTATAACAAGTATAAATAGATTTTTGAGGATTCACTCCTAACTGCCCATAGCAGTTTAATCCCCATAGACACACAAAACCATTCTTACTGACTACACCTGAGTGATATTTTCCGCAATTAATTACTTTAGGGTTAAAAAAAGTCAACTCTTCGCTTTTATCCCTACCTCCCCCATAGTCCTCACCATTATTGTTTCTATTATTGTTTCTATTATTGTTTCTATTATTGTTTCTATTATTACTGCTATTATTACTGCTATTATTACTGCTATTATTGTTGTCATTATTGTTGTCATTATGGTTGTCATTATGGTTTCTATCGCCGCTTCTACCATTGCCATTATCTCCTCCATTCTGATCCTTCTTTACCTGAAGAAATTCATCATACTCCTTTGTTCTTTTCTCGTCATGTATTTTTGCATCATTATCATTTTCGGAAAATGTTTTTTTTTTTATTTTTTTCTTATTAATTATTGTGCTTTCCTCATACTTGTTCCTTTTCATATAATTGGTATTTCTTAATTTCATTGGGTTAACTGGAACACTACAATTCGTTTTTACACTGCTCGACATTTCGCTGTTTTTTTTTTTTTCTCCTTGTCCTTCATCATATGACACTGTATGATCTTTTCTGTTTTTCTCTTCCTTCTTGGAGGAACATTTCTCTACACCATTTTTTCCTGTTATATCATCGCTAATCATCTGTTCATTGCATATTTTATTCTTCTCACAACTACCACTTGTATTCACTTTATTTTCTTCCACTCCATTATGAGGTCGACTTTTACTTCTGTTTTTCTTAAAGGTAGCTGTATTGTGTGTTCTCCTAATAGTCGACAAATTAAAATCGCTAGGAAGTCTTGTTAATATATTGTTATACATTTCATTATAACGTAGAGAATTATTTGATCGCTTGAAATGCATAAAAGAAGAGTCATTATTCCTCTTTTTTTTTATTTCTTTTGCAATATTATTATATTTTTTTAATTTCTTTTTTGTTTCGTTATATGAAGAAAAATATTTGTATATAGGTATATTAGAAAAATCTATTACCCCAATTTTCCCATTCTCGTCGAAACCTAACTGACCAAAATTATTATTACCCATACATATTAACAATTTTTTTTTTTCTGTTTCTTTGTTGTTATCTGAAGAATAATTAGATATATTTGATAAGACATCCCATGTATCTTTTTCTTTTATCAACTTTTTTTTCTTTTTACTCAACATAGACAATTGTTCTAAAATGTTATACTGTGAACAGTTTTTTCTTTTTACATCCACCACTATGTTATCTTCTTTTTCCTCGCTATCATTACTTATATCCTCACTGTTCACGTGGATCCTTGCGCTTCGGCTCAACTCCTTTTCCTTTTCCGAGCATTTCTGATCGCTCATTTTGTTTGGAATCCAGCCCAGTTTAGTGATATGCTCGGTTTAGCGGTTTGAACAGTTTAGTTGTTTACTCCCCAATTATTTATGAAACTACCTCTATTATTATTGCAACGAGTCAGTTCATCCACTACGTTAAAAGTTACCTTATTTTTTTTTTTTTTTTTTACATAAGCATTCGAACGTATAGTTTAAACCGACTGCTATACTGGGGAAACATAGTTGTTGCTAAAAAGGGGTAGCATCAATATGAGAAGACAAATAAGCAAATTCGTGTGCACATATATATATGTATAAGTGGGTACATATGTACAATAATATATATACATATGTTTGTGCGTGCAGATGTATAAAAATATAGTAAAATGTACATATATATATTTATATATATACATACATACATACATACATACATACATACATACATACATACATACATACACACACACACACACACACGCACGTGGGGAACTAATTAACGCCAATTTCCCTGTCCTTTTTTTTCAACTCCACAACCACAAAAATTTTTTTCATTAACTGTGCTCAAAAATATAAAACATCAATTTTTAGTTTTTTTAATTTAAAAATTTTTTTTTAAAGTGTAAACTAGTTTTTCCTTTTTTCATTTGCAATTTTGTAAAAATTAACAAAGAGCATTCTTTATTTCACTGTCTATCTACTTTTTTTTTTTTTTTTTTTCCCTCAATGCGAAACTGATTAATATCAGGCGAACCATTTATTTGTTTATTTATTTTTTATTATTATATTTTTTTTTTTTTTACTTCTCTTTTTAACGACTAAAATTGGAATCTATATTTTGGTTTTTTCCTTTTCAATTTTTTTTTTTTTTTCCCAGTTGCATATATAAAAATTACACAAGAACTTTACTATGGCATATGTGTACGTATGCATGTACATATATATGTATATATATATATATATGTGAGTGCTGATGATTTTTATCCGTATAAAATTTGAAAAGAACAACGGAGTCTACCACCTTTAAATGAAAATAGAAAAATTCTTTTTTTTTTTTTCTTTTAAAACTACTTAGTGCGATAAAATTCGACCTCTTAATGAATAGAAGATATTGTACAAAACGAACGTACAAAAAAAGGAACAAAAAAAAGAAAAAAAGAAATAGTTTCCTTACGTTTAAATAAATTCAGAAAAAACAGAAAAAGAAATAATTCCATTACTCTTAAATAACTTTACATAAAATGGAAAGAAAAAAAAAAAAAAAAATGAATATTTTTCCATTAATCATTTTCGCATATGGACAAAATAAAAATATTCGCAATGCAACTTAAAACAAATAAAAATATGTACACACAACTGAAATTACATATGTTTACTTTTTTTTTTTTTTTTTTACTGCCGGGTGTATGATGTAAAGTTAAAGGAAAAATTATTTTGCGGAGGACAGGAAAACAAAAATGGAGGTATAAACAAATATATAATATATATATACATACAGATATGCATTTCTTGCAATTCCTTACAACATGTAGTAAGAACAACTATTCAAAAATAAACTCTGAGGATCAATGAAGGAGAATATTTTCTTATGCCATAACTATTGTGGAGAATTTTATATTACAAAAAAAATAGAAAAAAAGGAAAGAAGTATGGTGGGCGAGCAAATTCCCCACTGTATATATATATACATACATATGAGCGTAGACCTTGCGAATAACCATGTTAATTAAATGTATATATAATTTATTACCACAATCCACAGAAAATTCTGCACGTATAGGTAAACATACATACATACATTAATATATACATACGCATTTATGGGTTTGTAAGATAATGCAAGTGGTAAGCTCAGGAGCAAATACAAACTTCGTTACGTCTGACAACAGAGGTGTGCAGCACCTAATTATGCATGAGCATGCTGATTTTAAAAATAAAAAAAAAAATATCCCATTTTCCGCTCTTTCAAATGTGAATTTTGATTTTTACAAATATATTTATGTAAAATATAATAGCTCTTTAATATTAAAATAGGGTACCTGTATATATACCATTAGCATAAAAATTTTAACAGAAAAAATGAATAAAAAAAAAAAAAAAAAGGTCATAATGCAACATTATCTCGCTCTTTGGAAATGTTTCCTCATTAGAGATGAAATGTACATGCAGCATGTATTGCGTATGAGTCAACGAAGGGAAGTAATAAATTAAAATTATACGAATGTATGTACATATATGTAAATATATATATATGTATATATTAATATGTGCGTACATTTTGCTATTATATGTACACAAGTTTAAAAAAAATTTGCCTACATATTTTAAGAACAATTGAAAAAACATTTATTACGAAAGCGAAAAAAAAAAAAAAAAAGTGGCAGTACTCTATAGGGATATAATAAATCAAATTATGAAAACAAAATAATAAATTTTCACATTCGAGAAAAAAAATAAAAATAAAATAAAAAATGTCAAAAGATAAATACCAGAAGCATGGAGATGCTATATTTGCTAAACTAGAAAAAGTGGTAAGCCTTCATAAGAAAATATTAGAACATTTCCCATTTGAGGCAAGTCAGTTAAAGGGAAAACGTACATTATAACATCAAAAATGATGAGCTTATGGGAACTTTTTGAATCTTATTTTATATTCTATCACTTTGTGCGTTATCCCAAAGTGTTTCATCCTTTTGTATATTATATTTTTTATTCTTATCTTTTATATCGGTTCGTTTTGTTTCATTTCGTTTTATTTCGGTTCGTTTTGTTTCATTTCGTTTTATTTCGGTTCGTTTTGTTTCATTTCGTTTTATTTCGGTTCGTTTTGTTTCATTTCGTTTTATTTCGGTTCGTTTTGTTTCATTTCGTTTTATTTCGGTTCGTTTTGTTTCATTTCGTTTTATTTCGGTTCGTTTTATTTCATTTCGTTTCTTTTTATTTCGTTTCTTTTTATTTCGTTTCGTTTTATTTCGTTTAGTTTTATTTCATTGCATTATATTTCGTTCCCTTTTATTTCACTTGATCATATTTCAGTCCTTTTTATTTTACGTTTTTCCCGTGTGTCATGTATCAGAATTCGGAGTTGTTGTCTCTAACATATGGGGCGTTAGTGAGTCAACTACTAAAAGACTTGGAACTAGTAGATGAAGTTAATGAGCAACTAGAGAAAATGTAAAAGCTTAACGTTGGAAGACTGAACATATATAACAACCGTTTATGTGTCTTAAGCTCATCGTCTGCAAATATACACATTCATATGTACATATGTATATAGATACACAGCAAGGAAAACTAACTCAAAAGAGTTTCCTATCTTTTCATCTTTTAGGGGTTACAATATAGGAATAAGGTTAGTTGAAGAATTTCTTGCCAAGTCGGACATCTCGTTTTGCGAAGATTTCGAAGAGACTGTGGAGGTTATAGCAAAGGTAATATATGTTCAAAAAATATGAAAAAAAAAATACATAAAAAAAATGTGATAAAAAAAATATGAAATAAAAAATACGAAATAAAATATACGAAATAAAATATACGAAATAAAATATACGAAATAAAATGTACGTAAATAAGTAAGAAAGCAATAATCATCAGATGGAATGCTTATTTTCTATTTATATAAGAATGTGGAACATACGAGATTTGAGACTAGATGCCATGAAAAACGATAAAAAGGACGTATAAATTTTGTAAACACATCCTACGTATTCAAGTGCCCATATATAAATGCATGTACATATATATATATATATATGTATTTGTATGTATGTGTATGTATTCCTATGTACTTATACTTATATACATGCGCGAATTCAGGTGGCCTTTAAAATGTTCTTGGGAATAAGCGGGACTGTTACATGCATAAATAAGGAGACGAATATTTATTCCATAATTTTTGATAGTAACCCCTTAAGTGACTTTGTCGAATTGCCTAAGTCACTTTCCTCCTTAAACTACTGCAGCTTATTATGTGGAGTTATAAGGGGCGCATTAGAGCAGGTGAATACTACTGCTGTAGACAATGCTTGACTGCTGAGGACAGTTACGCACAATTACACACATATATATGTATGCACGGTATGAGACTTTTTCCGTAGCACAGGGATAAGATGCAAAAAAAATT
This sequence comes from Plasmodium malariae, assembly GCF_900090045.1. Taxonomy (NCBI): domain Eukaryota; phylum Apicomplexa; class Aconoidasida; order Haemosporida; family Plasmodiidae; genus Plasmodium; species Plasmodium malariae. Next base: position 1,384,792 of record NC_041779.1, on the reverse strand, counting down.
TCTTTTTCCTGTTTCGTACATTTTATTTTCCTTTTCCTTTTCCATTTTTCCATTCGCTGTTTCCTCCCCACAGATCAGAATCAAAGTGCGATGTTACTTTGTTAAGGATATGCTAAAAGGAGATGACTACTATGAAATTTACATCGAACTGCAAGAGGTACCTTTTTTTATTATCCATGTGTACACGACTGCCCACATACATACCATAGATACATACATACATACAAACATGCATAAGTATATATGTATGCATGTACATATATTTATATACTTATCCTTTTCAAATAAATACTGAAGCAGTACGCTTTAGTTATTTTATCATCCCTACCCTCTGTATCACCTTCATCCTGCTTGTTATATTTTTTTTACAGGTTATGAAAGAAGAAATTTTAAATGATGAGGAATCGTAAAATTTTGAAATCTTAAAGACACTTTTTTGGAACATAATTTGGCATAATTGTATGAAAAAAAGTTTATTTTCACCTTAAGGGGGACATACATATATACATATATATATACATACATATATACATACATATATACATACATATATACATACATATATACGTACATACATATATACATAAATACCTACAAACACACTTTTTATTCGCGTTATCGTGTTCATAACACTAAACAGAAATTTTAGCTAGTTACATATTCTTCAACTTTTCATAACAATTATCAAAATAACTCTTTTCAATTTCAATTGACTTGGTTATTTTTAATGGGATTAAAATATCACCGCAGTTTCTTACATATGGTGGATTGCCTTTGAAAAAAAAAAAAAAAAAAAAAAAAACATAAAACACCACAAAATAACATAATACATCATAAAACAGAACAAAATAACACATCATTACAATCTTGTTATAGCTATATTTTATGATGCCAACATATGTATTCGTATGTTCATGTTTGCAGTTTTATTTTATTTTTTTTAAAGTTTGAATAGGAAAGAAAAGATATAATTATCACTCAATATGTATTCATACAAACATACTTATATACATATTTGCATATATACGTGCGTACCTACGTATCGCTCCTCACTTTTTGTAAGAAATAAGTAATACTTATCAACATATTCTAAGGACCCATAAAATTCCCTGTTGTCGTTTACAGTAACTTTAAAGTTAAAACCTTCGCTATTGTTCATTAATAACTGAAGTTCAGTAAAAACAAGAAAAATAAAAATATTTTACAGATACACTAATATGTGTAAATGTTGTTGCAAAGAGATAAGTAAAGTTAACACTATATAAAACAAAATACATTTACGAAAAAGAAAAAAAAACAAATCATTATTTATTAACATTTTAAACGATCATTTACTTCTAATAACGTTCTTGCAGTTTCCGCATTTCCAACTCCTTTTAATAAATTATTTTTACTTTCAGTAAGTGAAGAACTCATATTATGAATATCCATTAGTATAAAGTTCTTCCAAAAAAAAACAAAAAAAAATCTATTTTGAAGTTAAAATATTTCCTTTGTGTTTGTAACCACAAAATAAAGAAAAAACTGTACGAAAAGCAGCAGTCATATTTTAAATCTACTTTGTGATTAAATTATAAGCATATATGATATGAAATAAATTATTTCGACGTTAGAAGAAAATATGAATATAAATTTGATAAAAAGTAATGTAGAACTCCTTTAGTAAAAGGAAAAACAAAAAGTTACAGCTTAAACCTTATACATTACGCTACAATTTTTTTTAATCATCACTATAAATATATAAATAAATAAATATATATATGTATATTTATACAAGAATACATATATGTAGAACAATTTTGTATGCGGGTGTTCTAAATTTTGTCACGTACTGTTATCTCGAGATAGTGCTATTGGCTTCTTTTTGTTTTTTTGTTTTTTTTTTTTTTGTTTTTTTTTTTAAATGTTACATAATTTACATTATAACTTAATTTTCCTGGTAATGTTCGCTTTACACTGTTACCATTTATTTTTAATATAACTTGTGTCGAAGTTTTCAATGATTTATTATGCTTCATAAAATAAATCTTAAGGACGAATAAAAATTAGGTATCATATAGCAGTTCATTTATTTAATATTCTAAAATATGAGGAAAATACAAAAAAAAAAAAAAAAGTACGACTTCCTAAATTTTATAAAAGAAATATTTTGAAAATTATGTAAAAAAATTTGAAAATTATGTAAAAAAATTTGAAAATTATGTAAAAAAATTTGAAAATTATGTAAAAAATTTTAAAAGTTATGTGAAGATTTCTGAAAATTTCGTAAAAAAATATTTATTAATTTAGAACGATCAATAATAATGGAAGAGATTTTTTCGAAATTTACATTGTTGTCTTCCATTCTTTACAGCGTTATGTCTTATATTTTGCTTCACTTAATCGAAAATTACAATCTTTATTATTATATGTTTTTTTTTTTTATGATATTATATGAGTACATTTATTCGTATAACGATACAGCATGATATTCCCTTTATTATTTATGTACAGCTAGAAGACAATCAACGTTACATGTGTTAAAACGTAAAATTTTATTACGCTCTTTTTGTGTATATGTAATTGTAAAATTTTTTTAGATTATTTTTTTCTACGTTATACACATATATTTTTAAAGAATTCTCCATCTTATATGCAGCCTTTGAAAATATTAAATTTAATAATTAAAGATTAAGGTGCGTAAAAAAAAAAAAAAAATAAAATAATAAAATAAAAAAGTGCACAACGGAAAAGCATAACACTTTAATAGATCATTTATTTTAATTTTTTCATTTTAACTTCACTATATATAAAACTCATATTAATTTTGCGTTGTAAAGTGAAATAATTAAGCAAAGAGAATGACCAATATAAGGGTCAAGCGGAAAAAAAAAAGAAAAAAAAAGAAAAAATTACCATATTTGATCAAAAAAATCAATAATGTGAGCAATGCATGCTAAGCGGTAATGTGTTTTTACCCCATTTTGTTCACATGTAATAATGGACTATTTTAATTCGTCTCATTTGTATATAAATAATTACATATATATATATATATATATTTGTACGCGAATACATGTACTCATGTGTGTACCCTCATTGGTGCATATTTGTTTATTAACTCCTTAATTAAGCAGTCGACCACCCAGCATATATGCATTTAAATAATTTGTGCGTTTTCTTTGTTGTAATATATATTTTACTTGAACAAACAAATGTTTCTATATTTGGCATCTCGTTTTATTTATAGCGTAACACTATAATGATGATTGTTGCATGACCAGCAAGTAATCATTTGTTAAGTCCAAGAAATGAAACATGCGTTAAAATGATAACAAATTTTTTTTATTTTACATTTGGCTCCTTTTTTTTGTCTACTGAAATGAAAGTGTTACAATTTTTTTATTTATTTTATTTACATATAAATGAAAATGTGTTACTCTTTAGTGCTCATCGAAAAAAATAAAAACAAAAACAAAATTAAAATAAAATAAAATAAAATGAAATAAAAATAACAGTGCTAATTCAATACTACTAATCATTTCGTATAATTCTTTCATACTTTTAATTTTGTTTAAATAAAAAAGAACTCCATTAGCCCTTTTTTTTTTTTTTTATATTTTTTTTTTCATTAAATGAACATACTGCAAAATATTTAAGAATTTAATATTGTTACTTGTGCACATGTATACTTTTATGAACATACTTGTGCTTATAAAGCTGATTTATATATGCTTCGTTTTAGCGAATTATTAATGGAGAAAAATATTCTGAAAAGATATATGAAACCTTGTAACTTTAATTATATAATATTACATAAACAAGACATAAAATTATGAAAAACCATAATTCCATATATACTTAATATTTTGTTTTATTGAATAAATCCTTTTATATTATATCATCTTATTATACGGCTTCTGCCAATACATAGGAATAAATTTGATAACAACGTAAAGTTTATAAACATATAATGCGTGAGTATGTTTGTTAATATAGATAATATTTCATTAAAAAATACATTTTATCCCAAATTTTATTATTTACACATAAAAGAACGAATAATTAAAAAAAAAAAATTGAACGGACTAAATAGAATATTCCTAATTTTTTTTTTTTTTTTTTTTTTACTGCTACATTATTATGCACATACGTTGTTTATATCTGCATATACAAAATTATATATATATATATATATATATATATATATATATATATAACTATATAAGTAACTTATTACGGCATTATTCATAATTATACAAGAATATATATCAAATTTGCATTTTTTCCTTGTTCCTCATATATACTTATATTATATACATATATCACATATAAAAATCCTTTTTTTTTTTAACTTTGGAGATGACCCCTTTTTTTATAATTTTTTTTAATCCTTTATTTATGCCGAATATTTTTTCATTCTTTTACACAAATGTTTGCTTTTTCTTAATTGTTATCATATTCACATAAATATGTCTTTCATCACTATCTGCATATTCACTGTACTCACTTTGCTGAATAATGAAAGTTAAGTCCAAAAATATATTACTTTATATATTTCGAAGTTACAATTATATTAGTTAAAGCATATCATATATTTTATTTTCTTATATAACAAATATATCCCCTTATTTCACAATTTTCTTCCTTTTTAATTCAGTTAAAGAATTTTTTTTTTCAAGACATATTTAAATATATATAATAATATAAAGGCATTTGCCAATTTTTCATTCATATGCAAAGTTAATATTAAATAAATAATACATATACATATATTTCGTTCTATCTTTCATCAAGCCTTAACTTTTTTATTCTTTATTTTTACATTTTATAATAAGGTATAACATATTAATTCATCGAACAAATTTTATTTTACTAAACAGCCAATATTACCTGAACAATCAGGTAATGCTTCGAGATATAAATATATATCCATTGAAAATTATAAAAAAAAAAAAACTTAGTATTATATAATATTTCATTTATGTTATTTTCATTTATATATACTTTTCCTTTTCATAATATATTGTATTAAATTTCTAAAATATTATATATATGTATATTATGTATGTACCATATTAAATGTATGCCCTTAAATATTAAGAAAAATACATACAACACAAAAAGTCCAACTAAAAACGAACGAGAATAATAAATATGGGCTTAATTGTTTTGCTAGTAGCGCGATCCTTCAACATACATGTGATTCCATATAATTATATCATATTATATTATTTTATTACTGTTTTTTTATATAAAACTATGTAATAACAAGCATATATATAATGTACCATATGTTCTTTCTTTTGTTGAAACTTTCTATTTAAAAATGTAAAAAAACACTAAATTATTTTTTATTTATTTATTACAATTCTTTTTTAATTCATATAAAAAAATATACCTATACATATAATAGTACGTTTATTATTGTATGTTATGCATATATTAATATTCAAAAAATAAATCTTATGCTTACTAAACCTGTTATTATACGAATAATATTAAATAAAAAATATATTTTATTTTTCCATTTTAATAGATATATAATATTATGTTTCGTATTATAAAAATTGTACAGAATTCATTTTGATTTGTATAAATCATTTATATAAGAAATAATTTTCTGGAAGATTTTTAATTATTTAGTGGTACTATTTTGTTTAATACATATATATAAGTACTATAAATGTTTTTTTAATACATACAATATATACATTACATTATATATATATTATATATATACTTTATATATATATATGTTTTTTTTTATTGTTCTGCTATATATATTATATATGTATAAATATAATGTTCGTTAAAAATTATTTTACCTTAAAAAAAAAAAAAATCTTTTTTTCAGAGCAATAATAATTTTACTTCTCAGCTTAAATGAAAAAAAAAAAAAAATAAATTGTTACTATTTTTGTTTTTGATGAGATTATTATATTTATGTTTAACTTTAATATTAATTTTTTTTCAAGTTAAATTTATGTCAATAATTTGCAAACAGAATTGTATGTATTTATATATTTGTTTAATATAAAGTAAACTTTACGAAAGTAAAATATTTGTTTATATTATTATTATATATGAAAAAGGAAAAAAACGCAGTTTGAGGGAATTGATTATATATGAAATAAATCATTTTTTTATTTTCTTGTTTTTTTGTGATTTTATTTATATATAAAAAAATATAAACAAAAACATATAATTTATTTATATGTATAATATAAATATATATTATTTTTCGTTTTTAACGATTTTCATATAATTATATATATTATATATACATCATTTATATATATTATATATATTATATATTTTATACTATATTATATATTATATGTTTTTTTTTTTTTATTGTTTTACTGAGGGTAATTTTTAAAGAAATATTTTTCTTTTTATTTTCCCCGTTATTTACCGAATTATATTAATTTTTTTTATTTATTGTCATTGTTGTTATATATAATATAATTGTTACCATCTTTGTGTTATTGTATATTTTGTTTTTATTTTATACATTAATCGTTGTATAATATATATATATATATATGTGTATGTATGTATAGATATATATATTATATAACGTCATCCAAATATAATTAACTTTTTTATTTATTGTTATATGTACGTGACTTACAATTGTCACATATTTTATATTCATTTGAGAAATTTTATTAACCATTTTATTTATGATTACAATTTACACGTATAATTATACACATGATATGTATATGTACATATGTATAGATATATATTATATATATATGTATAAATATTTAATATACTTCATAAATGTATGTGTGTTCAATATTAATTTTATGCACACATGAGACATACAAAAATGTATATATACATTAACAGTTAAGTATTTTAGCTTTGTATTTTTATTTTATTTTTTATGCAAAAAGCTAAATAAAAAAAAAAATTATGATATTTTTTATTTTTTTTTCTATTTCGTATTAACAATTAAAAGAATTTTATGTTACATAGCTAGCACATGAACATTTTTTATTTTTTCATTATATAGATATATATATATATATATATATCTATATAAAATTATTTATGCAAATAAATGAATATAAATTTATGACAAAGAATTGATTTATTTTTCTTTTTTTTTTTTTATGATGTAATATACTTTTTATTTGTTTAATTTACAAAATATATTATTTATAGAAAAATAAAAAGAAATGAATTTATATATTTTCATTTTTTGTTTAAATTGGACTTTAAAAAGTTTTATGGCACAGTCAGTTACCTTTTAATCAGTATAATACGACTACATTATTTTTTTTTTATAACATTACAATATATAAGTCTTTTTATATATATATATATATGTATATATGTTTATATACGCTTTGTTGTATCAATATTTTATGTTGATTTCAATTTTTTTTTTTGAAAACGAAGAATTATTTTCATGAGAAAGAAATATACATAATACACAACTGGAGTGAGTGAATGAGTGACCTACTGACTTTACATGTACATTAGTTAAAATATATGTTATTTTTTTAATTCTAAATAAACGCGAATGTGTGTACAATATATACATATATACACGTATATATACATGTTTATGTATTTATATATATGTATCTACGTGCATATACCTATATAGACACAATATATATATATATATATATATATATATATATATATATATATATATATATATATATGTACGTATAATATATACCCACATATACAGCGGTTACATTTTATGAATAGAAGAAAATATGAAATAAAGTGTTTTAATGCAATAAATTTCTTATGAGAATTATATAAAAATGTTTGTTTTAGTTTAAATTTTATGTATGTAATAAAAAAATAAATAAATAGATAAATATAAGTGATATAAGTTTAAGTTATAATTTATAAATAATGGGAAAAAAAAAAAAAAAAAATTGCAGTGTCGTTTTAACTTTTATGGATATCATGGATTATTAATTGGGTATATTTCTTTTTTACCACCCAGAATTATTAAATCATGAGCTTTATTAGAAATAAAAAAAAAAAATTACATATATACATGCTTGAATTAGATTGAAGTATTTTTGATATATTATACAAAGTTTTGTGTATTAAAAAAAGTAAAAAAAAATAAAAAAAATAACCATTTAATATGTATTAAAAAGTATGTAATAAAAAATGTAACAATTTATGTGTTATTCTATTTTTTTTTTTTTTTTTATGTTAAACGTGGAGAAGTACATATAATAGAAAAAAAATAAATATAATAAATAAAAGAATAATACGAATATGTAATATATATATATATATAATATATTTTTTTTTAATAATGTAAAATTTTTTTTTTTGATGAGATAGTTATTTATTTTAAAGTACATGAAAAAGTCAGAATAAACAATAAGAGGAGGGAGATACATACATAAACGAATGATGAGAGTATATTATTACATTTAGAAAAAAAAAATATATATATCATTGCGTAATACATATAAAAGTATAAACATGAACCATATATGTATGAACATAATGCATATACATATATGTGGTTTAAACTAAAACGGAGAATTTTTTCCCATTCACCCCCATGACCACTACCTTATATGGAAATGTAGGAAACATCTTATATTTCATTTTATGGAGTATTAATAAGAAATTACATATATTTACACGTTAACAAATTTTATATTACATACGAACAAATTATATGTATGTATTTACGTAAGAACAAATTTACACGTATATAAATATATAGACAATATAAAAAGAGTGCATACAATTATTACATATAAAAAATACATACTCTATAATACCACACATTATACTTTTATGTAGTACATACTATTATTTTATTCTCGTTACATGTACAATACATTGAGATTGCACTAATTTACATACAATGCACACTACGTGCTACATTCACAATACTCAAAAGGAGCAAATAAAATACATATACATAGTTACACACATTTTTATAATTTATATATTACAGTACCATTTATCGAAGTATTTCATTTTTTAAAAAGTATTGCAAGTATATATACATATATATATAAGTATAAAATAGTTTTATTTTTAAGTATCAACAAAACCCCCTGTTTTTTCCCCCATTTTATTATGTTATTATCGTTAAAATTTTTTTTTTGTTTATTTAACTTTTATGCCCATACATTATTATTATCTTTTATGAAAGTGTAAATTACATTTCAGGGGGAGGATTTGTTTATATTTAATAATTGTAAATATAAATATAATTGTGTTTTTTTTATTTCAATAAAAGTATATTTAATTATTAACAGAAAAGGAAAATCAACGAAACAATTTTATAATAGCAGTTTTTATATATATATGTGTTTATTATTATAAAGAGTAGAGAAATTGTGCGCAGAGAAATGAGTTACTATTTTGTTCATACACATTTATAATATATTTATGTATATATTCTCCAAATTTATGTATATTTTTTGTAAATGACAAAATTAACTTTTATTTGTAATTTTTTTTTTTTTTTTTATTATTATTTTTTTTTTGTTGTTGTTTTCTCTTTTTTGTTTTTATTTAAAATTTAATAATTAAAATATTTTGAAGATTTCATATAAAAAAAGAAAATAGAAATATACATATAATACATACGTACGTATATATATATATATATTATAGATGTATATGTGACATTTAATTTTTAGACGCAATAAATGTATTTTTTTTAAAGTTAAATTTGAAGCCATTCTTATACAATTTGTTATGTTTATTGTTAATTTGTATTTATTATATGTTATGTATTATGTATATATAAACATATTTGTTTGTGTGTATTTATAGACATTCCATACATGCAACATGTTTATAGATGCACATACTTATGCATAAGTAGGTAAGGGTTTAGATGCACTTTTTTTATGTATTTAATTATTTTTTATGAGAACATATAGCAATTTGCATATTTTACTTATATATATATATACATAACTGAATATACATCCTTTTTTTGTAAAAAAATGCATACGTATAAATAGGTAAATATATATATATATATATATATATATATATATATATATATTTGCTTATTTATTTATTTGTGCGTGTTGACATTGAGTACAATTTTTTTTTTATTATTTTTTGTAATATTTTATTAATTTTAATATATATATATATTTATTTATTTAAGTATTTATTTGTTTCTATTAAAATATATACATATTATATATATATATATATTTATATTTATTGATTAATTTATTGAATTACATAAAATCAAGAATAAAATGATGGTAAACGCATATAAGAGACCAAAGAAAGTGACCATAGGAGGGATGTATTATAGTAAGGAATATTTTAGTAGGAGAAGAAATTATTATTATGGGTATAACAAATATAAGAATTATAGTTACTACTATAAATTACAAAATTATAAGAAAATGAATAATTACGAAGAGCAGGAAGAAAAGGAAAAAGAAAAAAATTATAAGGACTTGAATAATAATTTATCAAAAGGAGTAGGTCGCAGGAAACACAAAATGCAGAATGAAATGGGCATGACAGAGGTAAAAGGGAAGAAGAGAGGATATAGTAGAAAAAAAAAATGTATTATTAAAATTCTTAAGAGGCCAACAGATGGCATGACGAATGAAGAAAGGGAGCAGAAGTTGGCAGGCACGAATGGAAGAAGTGGTAGTAATATAACAAAGGAGAAAAATCAGAATAAGAAAGAGGAGGAGAATACTGAAAACAACATTGACAAGGATAGTAATGATGTAGAAAGGAAGGATGTAAAGAAAGAGAAAAAGAGTAAAAAACAAAAGTTGGAAACGAGTTTAACCAAGATAAAAAAATCGAAAGAAGTTTTTAAGTTTACCTCAACACAGGAGTTGTTTAATTTGCTTTTGAAAGATGTTAAGGATTCTGCAGAAGAAGAAACCGTGGGAAAGAATAAAAAAAACAACAAAAGTAGTAGCAGCAGCGACAGCCACAACAAAATTATATCAAATGGACCTTCAATGGAGCACAATGAAATTAAGAACAAAAAAGAAAGTGCAAAGAAAATGGAAAAAAAAAAGAGCAAATCGAACTGTATTAAGAAGACAAGCATTATAAAGATAGAAGCAAAAGGTGAAGGTAAGGAACAAGAAGATGAAAAGAAAAAAAATAAGAAGAATATTCTTAAGGTACATGCAGATGTTATGAGAAAGAATGAGGTAGATATCTTTACGCAGAGAAGCGATCATATTTTGAAGGAATGTGTGAACAGTTATAGTCGTGGTAGTTGCAGTAGTAGTAATAACAAAAGAAGTGGAAGCATTAACAGCGGAGGTAGCAGTAAGAACAATATCAGTAGTAATAGCAGCAGTAGCAACAACAACAACAACAACAACAACAGTTTTGTTGATTGGAAGAATAATTTGAGTGAGATTTCCATGGCCGACAAGTTTTATAATGCACGAATTAAGGGATCCAATAATAATAGCGGTTATTACTACAATAGTTGTGAAGATAATTGCATTTTACTTAAGAGCAAGAACAATAGCAGCAACAGCAGCAGCAAGTATTATAATACAAAGAACGTAGAAAATGGCACAATTAGCGAGAAAAAACTCATGAAAGTGATGAAAAATGTAGATGGTAATAATAAATATTGTACTAATAAGAAAGCAGTAGAAGTAGCTGGGGTAGGAGGTGTAGGTGCCTTAGTTGGAGGAAAAGATAGCAATTATTTGAAATGTTCATCATCCAAATATGCATGTTCAAGTACCAACGCGAATTTATTATTAAGTCATTCACAAAAATTGGAATTACTTAAAAATAATAGTTTGAAGAATGAGGAATTGAAAAAATTAAAGAAGGAAGAGGAAGAAGGTTTCTTTGCCATACCCTTATATATGAGATCACCCAAACCGGAGCAAATACCAATACCAGTTTACTTATCAGAGGATGTTATGAACAACGCAGGTAGTAAAGAGATAGAAATTTTTTCTAATGGCAGAGATGATGAGGTGGAGGGAGGTAACAATAATATTATTAACGATAATGGTATTAATAATAATTCATTTGTGAATAGTGCAAGTGGGAACAGTGTAGGAATTATGAAAACGATAGGAGAAAGCTTCAGCAATAACAAAACATACAAAGATAAGACGACAGCAAGAAATAGTAGTAATAATAATAATAGTAATGGTAATACCCCAGTTGTGAAAGCTAGCAAGAATTATACAAAAAATGTAAATGATTTTAAAAATATGCACAAAGAGAACGAGAACCCATTAAATTTTGCGAAAAAAAATCTGGAAAAAAAAAAGAAAAAAACTTTCCTGAACAGAAATTATAATAATGTAATGCTGTTCAATATGGAACCAAATAACTCGAAACAAAATCATGATCCGCTGAATATTGGAAGTATGAAAACTAACAAGCTGTATAATAATAATAATATACATTCGTCATATATGACCAAAACATCTAATTATAATGGATGCAATCTGCATAAATATGTTAAAAATTCTAAGGTGGAAAAATATTTTTACAATAAGAAGTATAAAGTTAAAACGTACTTTAAGGAAAATCACAGAAATAAAAATTTTTACCCTTTAAAAGATGTTAAAATTGCGGCATATTAATATGTCGTGGGTGATATATAATAGTTGGGGTAAGAGGAATAGAGTTACTACATGTATATCTACACATTTCCACATGTATTTTTGCACACATAGTACATACATACATATATTATATGTGTTGTATATATATATATGTTTGTGCATGGTTTGTTTTTGCCGTACAAGCGATATTGTTATTGAAACTGTTGTATCATTAAAAGAAATACAAAAAAAAAAAAAAAAAAAAAAAAAAAAAGAACCCACATGAATAAATGTTTATTTCGTGTAAAGTATTCAATATTATGTAGTAGTAAAAAAAAAAAAAAGAAAAAAAAAAAAAAAATTGGACCATATTTTTCAAATTTTGTGAAATGTTTAAAATCGGGAACGAATTATGATTGTTTTCCAAAATGCACGTAACCGTTTTTACTCTTGAGTAAACTCAGGTCATAGATTTACTGAATTTAGTCCCTTGCAATGAGGCGTACGACAATGTACACTAAATTAAGCAAAGAAAATTTCACGATAATGTAGGTAGAGTTTTTACGCATCAATCCATTGAGAGATAGAAAGAGAGAGATTGGGGAGCAAAATGAAGAGCCCAACCTCCCAACGTACGAGAGACTTCACGTGTGTTTTACGAGAGTATTTACTTGGCATAATATTTATGTAGAGGCAATTAAGAGGAATTTAAATTATTATATATATATATATAGATAGATAGATATAGATATAGATATGTATATATTGTGTATATTGTTATATATGTCTGTATTTTTTTCTTTTTTATTTTTTGACGTGGGCATGTTTTTCAAATTAGTTACCTCCATTTTTGTTCAATGCCTCCAAGCTGTTATATATATATATATATATATATGCATTTACAAATGTACCCTGTTTAGTTTGATTTAGGTAAAGGTGGTTAGATGTTCACAAACATACATACGCCCACACCGCGCATTATACAAATATGTGTATATACACATACTAATATACATAGACACACACATACTATATATGTTATGCATATTTATACATACGTGTAAATTATAGAATTCTGACATTTTGAGCTACCATTTTTTTGATCATAAGAGCAAAACTTAACAATTAACAACAACGAAGTATAATGTTATGGAATGGTTAAGATAAAGGAGGAACGCGATAACGACTTTTGCATTATGTTCAAAGAAAAAAAAATAAAATTAATAAAATTAAATAGTAATAATATTAATAATAATAAAAAATAACGTAAGGATGAATCGCGTCGTTATAGCTGAAAGGAGCTAATGGGTGAATACAAAATTTTTTAAGATGTTTATATAGCAAAGTAAAAACATTATGCACCAATGCTTTATTATGCATATCATACGTAATGCAAACTGTGCGCGTACTACATATATATATGTGCACACATTTTCGAGGATATACTAAACTCATTATTACGTTTAATAAAATTATTCGAACAGAAAAGATGCATATTTTAATTGCACACATTATTGCATGGCTTGTTCACGTAATTTTGAAATTTCTTGAATGACATTTAAGCTAAAAAGAGAAACGTTGTACATATAAATACGTAAATATATAAAATATTTATTATCGTGAAAAATGCTACATGAAGAAGGAAATAAAAGTTTGACCTACATTTTTCTTACATCTTACAAACAAAGATAATAAATGTTTTACTTTATCTTAAAGTGAAAATTCATTTTTAACATCTCGCAGGTATATGCAACATAACTTGGCATGATTTGGCATAATCTGGCGTAATTCGGTGTGATTCTAAATTTTCACCTATTGTTGCATAAGGGTAAAGAAGATGAGTAATGTGAACACACATAAATTTGCTTCACTCCGTTTCGCCCATTTTACTTCCTATTCATAACACTTCTTTTCCGCGAGTGCATTACTTTCCGGGTAGAGGTTTCGCGTGGCTAGCCAAGTCAATAATCTTCTGAATATTATTTATGTACTTACTTATTTGGTTGTTCAACTGCTCCCAGTGTGCATCACTGAAGTGTCTTAAAATTGCCGTTTTCAGTTGTACCGTTTTGTTTATTTGGTCAATTTTTGCATCAATAACCCCATTTCCAATAGCGGCAACAAGAATTTGTTCAATTTGTAGAGTAGTAATATTTAGTTTTTCTGAAATGTATTGAATATTTTGAACATTGGACTCTTTAAATAACGATATAATAGATAGTAAGTAAATTTTATTTTCACATGCTTCTAGATCTATATTATATTTAGTAAAGAAATCAACACCATAAGTATTTTTAAAAGTTAAAAATTCATAAATGCTGTATTTATAAAAAATAGTTAGTAACTCATATATAGGTCTATGTTCATGTATAGTTTGCAAATTTTGTATAGCATCCAAATATAATATTTCATGAAAATAAATAATGTTATTTAAATTAATCGAATCAACAATTAGTTCAACACTTGCATTAACTGTATTTGGACGATTAAGTATTTCTACTCCTTCCTTTTGAAAATAGTATATATGTTTTTTTAAATGCTTAAATGAGTCTTCATACTTTTTTAACTTTTTCAATTCTTGTGCAATAATTAAATATATCTGTCTCTTTTCACGGGAACTTATATTCCATTCCTTTATCCACTGATCTATGAATTTAATATATGGAAGAATATTATGAAAAATATTATTTTGAGATGAAAATTGTAAAATAGCTATAAAGGTCGGGAAGCGAAAAGAAAAATTTACACTAAAAGAGTTATATAATAGTTGTAATATTTTTAATCTTAATTCTGGAAAAACATTATAATTTTTTATAGCTTTAATAAAATTATTAGTTGCATTATTTAAATCTTCAACACTCTTAAATTCTAATTGTAAAATGGATATCAAAATAACAAAATATTCTTCTACTTCTTTATAAAATTCACTAAAACTTTTTATACTCTCTTTATTATCTATTATAACTTTTATCTTGTTATTCTTTTTTGTTTCAACTAGAGTCTCAAACACGAAATCACTTGCTGACAACAACAAGGAAAATATTTCCGATCTATTATTACTCTCTGAATCCTTATCTTGCTTTTGATATATGTTCAAAAACTTTTTAAAAAATACTTCATATTCTTGTATATTCTTTTGCTTCAATAAACCTAAAATCCAATCACCGATCGTTACTGCAGTTACTGTTCCTGATAGATCATGCGTTAGTTGTATATATACCGACATTTTGAGAGCAGTGGAGTTAGCTCGGCCGTAAAGAGAAAGCGTTCCGACGGTATAAATCTATGCGTTTATGTTATGTATATATATATATATATTCGCGTGTTATATACACGTGTGTATATTATTACATACGTATGTTTAACTTTTTCCCGATTTGCACGATAACGCTGAAAGCAGTAGTGTACAATATTTCCGAAGCGCTCGTATAAAAATGAATTAAGTGTAATAGCGCAAATAAACACTTTATGCTACAAAATGATGAAAATTCAAATCGCTTAAAGAATGATACTTCATACTACTATGTAGTGTTCTTTTTTTAACAAGCTATTTCGCCGTTTTAAAAAAAAAATAAATAATCAGTTTTGCTGTACAATTATGTAAACAAGTACTTTTGTTTGTTCATTCGTTCGTATGTACTTTTGTTTGTTCATTCGTTCGTATGTACTTTTGTTTGTTTATTCGTTCGTATGTACTTTTGTTTGTTTATTCGTTCGTATGTACTTTTGTTTGTTCATTTGTTTTTATGTACTTTTGTTTGCTCTTTTTTTTTTCTTTTTTTTTTTTTCTGCTATTAATTATGCGCGGAAGTAATAATTTTCCCCTTTAATCTGTTTAGATTTCTTTCTTTTTTTTTTTTTTTGAGTTTTAACTTTTTTGCAACTCAGAAACGTTTAATTGTTTTTTCATATTTGTTTAATCATATATGTATTATAAGTATTATACGGAATATAGGAAGTATACGTATCATTGTAATAAAGGCAGCGCTGCAGTGAATTGACTTAACACAGTAAACATATACTGCATATATATACATGCATATATAATATGCCCAATACGTAATGTATATTGAAGTGTATGTTTATCCATGTATTTCGTCGTACTTGTATGCAGTGAATGTTACATAAGTATATACATATATATACCTATATATATACAATAACAAGCACAAACGCTCGTTGTACTTTTTTTTTTTTTTTGATGCATGAAAGGTAGTTTTCGCTCAAATAAATTTGTAGTATAGTAAGTTACAAACGAACAGAAGGTATTAAGTAACATTCCATAAAATCATATTTCTTAATTTTTTTTTTTTTTTTTTTTTATAAGATTAGAGATTTTTCTCATATTATTAAAACATCTTTTGCTATAATTTTTTTTTATTTTGTTTTTTTTACCCTGTACATTCAACAATAATGATATAATTCGTATGTGTTCTTGTTATTCTTAAAAAAGGTTTCTTACGTATTCGTTATATATACATATATATATATAGGTATTTATATACATATATAGGTATTATGTACATACGTGTATTTAGGTATGTATATAGATAATAAATTTTTAGGTAATATGTACCTTTATAGGCGTATATGTACGTATGAATACTAATTAATTATAGGTGAGTTTCCCTTTTTTATAAGTATTTTTTTCTTTTTTCTTTTTTTTGATAAAAGAAGAAAAATTACAGTCATTTTTATTTTTAAATAGAATATATAAATTTTCTATAGTTTTCTCCTTAAAAAAAAATATAATTAAAAAAGAAAAAAATATATTATTGCGTAGAAATAAGCTTAACATATTACAGAGAATATATATGTATATGTAAGTGCATATATAATCGTATATATATATATGTACACATGTATATGTATGTTTACTGTTGCTATTTCTGTTATAGGTTATTTTTAAAAACGATTTATTTGATGCGCTTACTGTGTGTATACACATGAAAATATTTTTTCGTTTTTTGTATGAAGACTTTTTGTAAACGTTTACTTTGTTCTGCATGTACAAGAAGTATATACATATAAATACATAAAAATATGTGTAAATACATACAAATATGTATAAAAATATATATATATAAATATAATTATACATATTGATGTTCCTTTTTTGTGTAACATGTTTTGTTCTAATACTAATATGCATTGTACTTAACATACTTGAAGTAACACCTATAAGAGTTACCTTGACGTATTCGTGTTGTTTGTACTTCCTTTTAAAAACATCTTTATAGTATGTGATAGTATACTTTTACTTCCATATGTATAAGTTACTCATTTTTTCAAAGCTCTTACATATGTTCATATTATACACAAAATAGTTAGTACTGACGTAATTAATCTAATTACCCTAACAAATGGTATTTATACATATATATATGTGTATATACAAATTATATAAACCCATCTGCTCCATTCATTTTATGTTTATTAGTATTATCTAGAAAAGGTTTTTTATGTTAATGTGAATGTTTACGTGTACATTTGTATATGTATATAATTCTATCCTATTTTATTTTCCACCCATTTTATTTTTAAGAAATTTATTATACACATGAAGACACTAACAAGTGAGGAAGGAGTGTTCATGCTTTTTTTTTTTTTTTTTAAATGAAAAATACTTTTATTTTAATTTAATTTAATTTTTTTTTTTTTTTTTTTTTTTTTTTTTTTTTTTTTTTTTTTGATTAAGAAAAAAAATAAAATTTCGTTTAATTATGTTGCCATAAGCAAAATTATTTGTTATGCATATGTGTATGCGCATTTATGTAAGTTTGTATGTATGTGAATATTCGTGTATATCACATTGTACGGGTAATCTGTGCACGTACAAAAATCTCATTTTATTTATTGCCGTGCTGTAATTATCCTTCATTTTTTTTTTTATGCAGTCGCGATTTGTGCTTATACCGGTGTAGGTGATTGTGTACATGTGTATATATATACACGGTACCTGTAGAAGTATTTTTTCGTGCGTATTGTAGAACTTCCTTTTTTCTCTGTTTTTTATTTTTATAATATTTGAATTCTTAACGTATATTTGCGCAGTATATATATATATATGTAAACAAATATGTATACAAGCATATACAAATATATATGTTCATGTATGTATATATTTATTTACTTATATATACGTTTGTGTAAGCACCTTTTTTTGTATTTTTATAAGTACTGCTGCAAAAAATGCATATATTTAAAATTGAGAAAAACCTTTTGTGCGTAATTATAAAAAAAGAACATCTTGTCTATATGTACTCCTTTTTTTTTTATTTTTTTTATTTTTACATTTTTGTTTTACCTTTTTATATTTTGTATTTTCCTTTGTCCATTTTACGTTTTTCTTCCCCTATCTTGCGCTTTTCTCGTATATTTCCCCCTTTTTTTTTTTTTTTTTGTTTTAAATCAACAGTTATTACATCACATAGCCTATTCTGCATTATTAAAATATAAGTACCATTTTTTTATAGTCGTCATTTAATTTTTCCTTAGTACTCATTTTATTTAACACATAAAAGAGATAATTAATTTTTGTAAAAATATTAAAGTAATATATTTGTTTGATTGTTTAAACTGTATTATGTACACGATACGTGTGCCCTTTGTGCTTATGAAAATCGCGTACATACTCTTAATTCAACAGGAAACGTATTTTATGTTATTTATTTATTCAATCATTTATTCATTTATTAATTCTTTTATTCATTAATTCTTTCATTCATTAATTCTTTCATTTATTTGTTCATTTATTTATTCGTTCATTTATTCATTCATTAATTCTTTCATTTATTCGTTCTTTTATTTATTTATTTATTCATTCTTTCTTTCATTTATTCGTTCATTTATTTATTCGTTCATTCATTAATTCTTTCATTTATTTATTCATTTATTTATTCGTTCATTTTTTTATTTGTGCATTCATTTATTCGTTCATTTGTTTATTCGTGTATTTATTTATTCGTGTATTTATTTATTCGTGTATTTATTTATTCATTTATTATTATTTTTTTTTTTTTTATTTTGCGTAGCAAGTTTTTCCTTCTTTTGAGTTAATTGATCTACAATTGGCTTGCTAGACTAATGCTTAGTTGACTAGTCTCTACGAAAGCAAAGAGAACTGAAACTATAAAACAGACTTTATAGTTATGCTATATTGAGCGAATTTCTCGCTTCAAAGTATTTGATGCAACGCACTGTTAGCATGACAGATATGTGCGATGTGTATGAATATATATATACATATAGATATAGATATAGATGTGTATACTGGTAAACGTAGATGGACTTAAGTAGACTTAGACACTGGTGGATATAAGCAGGTACGTGCACACATAAACCCATGCGTACCCGCATATAACCCTCCATTTGTGATCTTCGCGCAGTATAATACCGCCTACAGTTATCATCCACATGAGGTTAATTAAACCGAAATGGTATTGACCTAGTTTGGTTTCAATTTAATTACAAACAGTACGTTATTTATATAAATATTATTTTTTTATACCAATATTAGGACATTATTAGTGTATTAGTAGCACATGCTTATTTTGCGTAGCTCTCGTGCGTATCCCACTTTCATGTTGATGTGTGCATTTTCGTCCTCTTCTGTGCTTGCGCCTGTGTCTGTGTGCATCTTTTGCATCTTTGTTCACCCCTCTGCTCGTGCCTGTGCATCATTCTGAATGCTTGAGCCCACCTACTTTTATTCGGCTGTTTGAATAAGTTTACCTTCACCAATGGATAGCGGTATATTTTGGAAATTTCCATGTGAAGAAGGTGCATTTGATATGAGCAAATATGTAGAGGCTAACGACCTAGAGAGTATATTAAATTATGAAGGTGTGATACAAGAAATAAAAGCAGAAAACTACGAGTTGTTAAATTTTTTAGGAAGAGAAGAAAATTTAAAAAAGATGTTAAGCTATATTATTGAAGAGTCCGATGAGAAAAATAATTATGACAAGTCATATAAATTTCCTTATAAATGTCATCAGATAATAAGTTTAGAAAATAAATTAATTAGTGACGCAATAGTATATAATAATAATTTGATGAAATATTTTTGGAATTTTATTTTAAATAAAAATCAATTGAATGAAGTACTGGCAGGTTATTTTAGTAGATGTGCTATTGCCATATATAATAAGAATACAAAAGAAATTGTAAATTTTTTAAAAAAGAAAAAAGATTTATATTTAAAAGGGTTTTTATATCATTTTTATTCAAGAAATATTACAGAATTATTTAAAGTTTTATTATTTGTTAAAATACCTTATTTATGTATATTTGATAATAAGGATATTATTTTTTTAATTTTAAGTAATCTCAATGGAAATTTTTCGGACAATATTTATATTACATCTGATAGAGAAGATAATATTACTTGTTTAATTAGAGATATATTTGTAAGAAAATCAGAAATATATTATTTCAATTATTTCCTTATTGATTTATCATCTCAATTGTCTTTCTCTTATCTTATTAAATGCGTTTTTTCAGAATGCCCATATACCATATCTGCTGCTATTACTATTATTTCGGATCTGTTACACTATACTGTGTTGGCTAAGTCCTATAGTAATATAGACTTTTACGAGTGTATGGAAATATACAATAAGGAAGAAGAGATGAAAAAAAACGAGTTAAGAGATGTTATGGATTCAGATCAGTGTAAAACAGACAAAGCTATACAAAATAATAATAAAAAAAAAAAAAAAAAAAAAAAAAAAGGAAATCAAATAAAATGATAGAAGAAGAAGAAAATACATATACATCAAAAGCATATATTAGTTGCATTCAAAATAATATCAATGATGGAATTTCAAGTACGAAAAACAGCGATTCTTCAACACCCAACGACGCTTTTATTAGGAAAGTTGCACCCCACGATAATAGATTTGAAAAGGAGAAAAGAGAAATAATAGAAAAAAGCGAATTAGAAAAAGAGGACAATATTAATAATAAAGAAAAACATTTAGCTCATGTTAGCAAAAAAATTAAGGAGGAAAAAAGCTCTCGAGGTGTAGCAATGGGTTTAGCTCTTGGTCCAGAGACAGGCCAAATGGGCCACGCTGACCAAGTTGGACAAGCTGAGCAGGTAGGTTACATTGCCTATGTTGGACTTAACGAAGGGAGTAGTCCAGATAACATTAATGAGGAGGACGGATCGAACACTTCGGAAAAGATGAACGAACCAAAGGAGGAAATAAAAAAAAATGCAGGTCTAGGGAACCAGCCAATAGACATTGAAAAGGGGAGTAGCGATGGTTGTGCTGCATATGATGATCAAAATGAAGGGGAAACAAACAATAACAAAAAAGGAGAAAAAGATGATTTTTATCGCACTGTTAATAATATATGTATGAATTGTGGTGCTTCCAACAATGTACATAGTTCTGCATGCACCTGTACCGCTGGATGCACCGCTGGCCATACCTCTATTTGTAACCTTGACAATCCCATTGAAAGAAAAGAGAAAAATACTGCATTTGACCCCCATAAAGATGATGACCCTAATGACGTTAATAATAACTATCATGATGGTAGTTGTAGTAGTGCGCTTTTAAATAATAATAGAAGTATTACCGAAGAGGGGAACAAACACAGTGAGCATGAAAGCTGGGCCATTTTTAACAACTGTGCTAATCAGAATAACAATAGAGGAATAAATTTTAAAGAAACAAAAAATGAAAAGAGTAGTGAAATGGATAACTGCTTTTCGTGCGAATCGGAACTATCCTCTTCGGATTATTCTGATGACGAAAATTTGGAGCATTTGACAAAAATAAGATTTGAAGATGTACTAAATAGGATGAGAAAAATTGCTAGCAATAAGGTTTATGTTAATCAGGAGGGGATGCCTAATGTGGAAAGATGCAAAGGGGGTGACGAGAAAAGCGATGAGTGGAGTAGCGAACGGAGCGGCGAATGGAGAGGAGAATTTAGCAGAGAATTTAATGGCGAACGAAATGAACGATTCAGAAGGGGTGAGAGAAACGGGATAAATGAAACAGTGGAGAGAGGAGGAAGAGGAGGTATCGTAAAAGAACGAATGAACAGTGAGGATATATTTGGTATTGAATCAAACGGATGTGCAAGCAGTATGATGTTGAATGAACAAATGAAAGAAGACACATTTCATATATTTCAAAAAGAAGAAGGAGATGTGAACATTCCTCTTAGCAAATGGGTAGAGTGTTTAGAAAATTGTAGTTTTATAGATATATGTTTTTATAATTATATAAAAGATATAATGAAGTTATATGTAAAGAATATAAATAAAAATAAGGATAAGAATGTTCTTGGATTTACTACCTTAGAAATTATACAATTAATTAAAACATTAATTAAGACTAAGTCAAAAAATATATTAACAGAAATAATTGACGAAGGTTTTTTTGATATTTCAATTGATATTTTTTTTAAATATAAATGGAATAATTTATTACATATATCTGTATGTGATTTATTACAAACAATTATATTTAAAGAAAATGAATATTCATATTTGTTATACTACATATTAGCATTAACAACATTTTTACCAAAATGTTTACGATATTTTGATGCAGTGAGAAGGTGTCGAAATATTAAAAATAAAAAAAAAAAAAAAAAAATTTGAAAGTATAATTGATTGTGGATATAAAGCGCATCTGTTACATATATGCCAAATATTAAGTAATAAATCTTTAGAAATTAAATGGTTATCAAACTTTTTAGTAACCGTCTCAGGTTGGAATGACATAATAATAGATGAACTGAATCATTATTCCTTATATTTCAATGATGTTAATTACAACGATGAAAAAAAAGAAGAAGTACTTGATCGAAACGACATAATAACCAACGATATGTGTTGTACCAATGGTAACGATAATTTTACTCTTGTCAATACAAACGTGGCGACTAATAATAACATCACTGCTGAAGAGGAAGAGAGGGGTATCCAATTTAGCATCGAAAATAGTGGAGAAAATAGGGGGGGGAATAATAGAGATAATAATAGGGAAAATAACAGAGATAATAATAGGGAAAATAATAGAGATAGTAACATGGAACATAGTAGAGATATTAACATGGAACATAGTAGAGATATTAACATGGAACATAATAGAGATATTAACATGGAACATAACAGGGATAATAATTTTGGTAGCTACTCAAATGTTATAGATATATTATTTGATGAAAATAAAAATGAATACAATAAATATTTAAATGATTGTTATAAAAACACCTCGGATTACTCCTTGCCCTCAAACTCCTCTTTAAATAGAGACAGTAATGGTACTACCAACTGTAACGGCATTAGTGGCACAAACAATGGTAGTAATGGTAATACCAACTGTAGTATCAATAGCGATAGTGGTAATAATACCAACAGGGAGAATGCGCACAATATAATGGATAATTATAACAAGGAAGTGGAAGCACAATTTGACGGTAATAATTTTGATATAAGCAACTACCAAAATAACTACGATGATAATTTCCATAAATATGATGACTTTTATGATAATAATATTCAAAACAAAATAATTAATTTTCCAAACGACTCTAATAATTATGCATTTGACGATCATATGAATGAAGAAGAAGATAGTCATTTCGATGATATGCAAAACGGGAATAACTACTAGTCCCATTTTACGGAAAGCATGCCACCGACTTACCGTCTCATTGCCTGTGCCAAATGCAACTGGTGAGGACTATCATTGTGCGGCATCATTTAGTGTTAGAAGTGAGCTGTAGCAGTAAATACAAGTTGAAATGCGAAAAACACATCGGTAGGAAAATCAAAGAGCAGTACCAAACTTAATGTGTAAAATATATACATGCAAAAAAAAAAAAAAATATAGCATATTTTAACGATGTAGAGAAGAACGTTCCTTAGGAAAAAATGTACTCAAAGATGTAACTGTTTGAATCTGCTTTTTTTCCTTTTCATTTTTTTTTTTTTTTAACTTAAAAAATGTTGGTAGCATATGAGAAAAAGAGAAAACGTGTACATATATGTAAATTTGACTACTGCTTTTTTACTTCCAACTAATGACCATTTAACAAGTGCGCAATACGCCTGCATGAGGGTATACACGTACATAAATTAAACGTACACTTACCAGAAAGTACATATTTTTTCTACGTACGTGTGTGAATGTGGGCTTAAGCGTGTCTACGGCACATGCAAAAAATAGGATGGGTTAAAAACAAATGTGAGTGAATGAAAACTAAGCATATAATTAAATAAAAATCTTTAAGTAGCATTTGGAATGTTATATTTTCCATATTGCACAAGTGGCTCTTTTTTCCTTTAGTATTATGTCTTGTTATGAAAATTTTATCGCCAAGAGATAGTTACGTGAACATTTTTCATTACATTGATTTAATAAATTTTTAATTTTAATCGTCTAATTTCTTGTATAATTTACCGTCTTTCACCATCCTCTTAATTTAACGTCTTTTTTTTTTTTTTTTTTTAATGTATTTTATATCATATCATTTTTTTGTAATATGTTTTCATTTTTTTTTTTTTTTTTTTATAGTTCATGTCTTATTCATTTTTTAAATTAACGACTCAGAAAAAGTGCCTCAAAAGGTCTTATTTTTTTGTGTTATTTTATGAAACAGGCAAATCGAAAAATTAAAACGAAACAGTAATAAAACCAGCAATAGCGTTAGCAGTAGTGTTAGCAATAGCGTTAGCAGTAGTGTTAGCAATAGCGTTAGCAGTAGTGTTAGCAATAGCGTTAGCAGTAGTGTTAGCAATAGCGTTAGCAGTAGTGTTAGCAATAGCGTTAGCAGTAGTGTTAGCAATAGCGTTAGCAGTAGTGTTAGCAATAGCGTTAGCAGTAGTGTTACAATAGCATTAGCAGTAGTGTTACAATAGCATTAGCAGAAATGTAAACATTAATACTGACAGTTCAACTCCTCTTACATTTAAATCACTCCCTCCCCTTATTACCGATCTCTTTTAAGTGCACACAGCATAACGTTAAATTTATTTTCATTTACTGTAAAATTATTTTTCATAAACTATTTTTCATACAAGTAATTAAAAATAAAATTATAATTCTGTAGAACTCTTTTGTTCATATTGTGTGTTTTAAGGGATGAAATGAAATAAAACTGCATAAAATGGTATAAATTAAAATTGCATAGAATAAAATAATATGGCACAAAATGGTAAAAAATATAATGGTGTAAAATGGAATAAAAATGGAACGGCGTAAAATGGAATAAAATTTAATGGCATAAAAAGAATTAATTAAAAAGGAAGGACAACTTCCTAACATGGGGGTAAGCGGAAGCAGGAAGACTCTTTGCAATATGTATGTACATAAACGTGTGCAAACATAAAGGTATAATAACGTTTTTATAAATATTACAGATATAAGTATGTACGTTATACATATACACATATATAGTAAAACCTTTCCATGGTAATCAAAAACAAAAGATTAACAGTTAAGGATTTCATTTGTTGACTTAGAGATATCTTCAATTATAATCTGACCTTTTTTGTTAAATATGCTACTCTCCTTTTTTTCCTGCATAATTACATTTTTAGGGCATATAAATGGATACATAATTATTTAAAAAAAAAAAATAAATAAAATAAAATAAAATAAAATTTCCTTAACATGAATTCACTGTAATTTGCTTCACTTCAATTTATATCACTTCCCTTTCTTTTCCATTAATAATCGTAATATACTACAAAATATGGACATTCTTATTACCTGTTTGAATGTGTTGAATACCGCGCTGAACTTCTTCTTGTTTTCATTGAGCATTTCCTTTACCTTATTTTGCTCCTGCTGGAAATACAAAGAGAACTGTTTGCGTTAGAAATATTGTCAGTGCAACATGTACTTTTCGACTCAATTATATGGGTATACGTATAGTGTTTGTGTTGTACATGCGTGCATATATACACAAGTATGCATATGTACGAATAAGTGCTAATATGTACGTATATATATGCGCATCCGTTTGCCAATGCACACGCAGCCCGGTTTCCAAACTCACCGCTGTGTGGAGATCGCTAGCAGGGGTATAGCGAGCAAAGACGATGTAGGAAAAAATATGCTTTTCCGTTTTAATTAGAAGTAAGAATGAACTATTAAATGTTATTATGTTGTTTTTGTTACTCCTAGTAATTACAAATTTATTGTAACTACTATGTTTTAATATTCCAGACTTGGGCTTTATATCAAAATTCATAATTTCATCTGCAAATGGATCATTACTTTGTTGATTGTAACTGACGATATATGCGTCAAAATAAGAATCATTTGTGTGGTTGTAAAATATATTTAACTTTGTTTCTGAGCATAAGTTATCATCAACTATAACGTTGATATATTTTTTAGACAAATTTATATAATTAAAAATTTCGACGAATATGTAATTCTTTTCGATAGTTGTCAATTCCTTTCTCTTCTCACTTTTAAGGGATTCCACGAGCACGTAGTTATCCTCTTCCTCGCTGTTCATTTCGCCTCTTTCCACTTCGTCGCTTCCTACCTCACGACTTCCTAGTTCTACCCTCTTAATCATTATGAAAAAACTACAGTGGAATGGCAAATGCGCGAAGAGCTCTAAGCTAAGCACCAAAGCGGAGGCTGTATCCTCAATAATATGAACATATAAGTAATCATTTAGTAACTGCTCTCTGATATCAAAGAGGATTTTATTCATATGGAGGTTTGTTTTATTTTGTTCATCCATTGTTGCATCTCTTACATTTTTTAAATTTATTAAAAAAATTTTATAGTTGCACTTATCTTTTTCAATATTTCTGTGTAATATGCTCTTTTCCTTTTTACAGTTTTCTAACTCGTTTATGATATTGTTATAATCTGCTCTTTCCATAATTTTTCTTTTATCTATATTTATTTTCAAACATGTTTTCTTTTTACTTATACTTTCGATGAATATTTTTCCATCACAGTAAACTACTTCTTCCTTTCTATCTACTACATAGCTCATGTTCCTCTCATACTTGTCCTTTTCTTCTTTATCTTCTACTAATATTTCATCACATGCATGTAAACAAATTTCCTGTTCTTCTACTAACTCATTTGCTTTAGAATTATATTTTTTTTTTAACCCTCTTTGGAATAAATCGCTTTTACTTAGTTCACTCCCATTCAGCATATTGCTGCTACTTTGGCTGGTTACAGAGTAGCTCTTTGTTTTTTCGCATGTACCACCACTTTCACAAGCATGTCTGTTGCGACGACTAGGGCTACTACTGCTGCTTCGATCGCTACTTCCATCGCCGCTTCTACTTCTACCGCTACTTCCACTGCTGCTATCCCCCCTAGCAGTGAGTTCATCCGTACTTTGTGCACCGGAACCAGTCAACGAATACGCTTCGATACCCTGCCTTACCACATTATTAAAAGTGATATCATATTTATATATGATTGGTGGAAGGGTCCCATCACTGGCCTTATCCGTGCCAAAAGGCTTTAACGTTACTATTAACGTATGTTTTGATAGTGCCTCTTTACAAAAGTATGATATGAGCATAGAAAAATGTGTTCTCTTTTTTATTTTAAAATGTTCATTACTTAAAATTTTAAAGTAACTCCTTTCTTTATTTAATAATATTTTCTCGTGTTCCATGGAGGAAAAGCAGCATTCTTCCCTTTCTGCTTTCCTTCCCACTTTATTGTTATCCAAATAAAAGTTGTCATAAAGCTCATCATTTTTACTTTTCTCTCTTTTGAATCTACATTTTACATATATACTACAATTCAGTGGGTTAAATAAATTTATATTAAAGTGGTATAAACAACAACAGTTATACATTACTATTTTCTCTTTTATTTTTCTCTTAACTGTATACATACCTTTAATTAGGTAAATAAAATCACCGTATAAATTGCTTCTTATTATGGCATAACATTCTTGTGATGTTTTTACAGTTGGCTTATATTTTATAATGACATTATTTTTATCTGTATGTTTAAAAATACTATAATTCGTTTTGTTACTTAAATAAATGCATTTAATTTGAGAATTTATGATTTCTTCCACATTAGCATTATCATATTTATGATCATCAATATTTATTTGGTTATTACGACTAATGGTACTATCATAAGTGTCCCCATAAATTTTTCCCCTATTAACATGTTTATTAACTGAAACGTCTGGTTGTGTGTCTTTGCATTTTCCTGCTAATTCTGATTCTGCCTCCCATCCACCATTTTTATTTACACACTCCACAATTTCGTAGCTGTAATTATCAGAATAGCATGTACCTTTATTCGTATTTAAATCTTTTACGTATCTTTTATTTTCATTATTAAAATTAATGTGGAGATTAAGTAGACAATATTTGGTTAAGCATGCAGAGAAATTATCTATAACTAATTCCCTCCTCATTTTTGCTAGTAATATCAAAATGTAATAGTTTATACCCTCGTTCTTGTTATATATGAAAAAAAATCCAATATTCTGATTCTTATAATTAATATTTGTATTTATATATCTTTTGCAATAATTAATTAACTCTTCAAATATTTTTTTATTATCTCTCTCAACGTTTTTTTTACATTTTTTCCTTAACATGTCACTTTTATTTTTCCTTCTACTATGATCTCGTGAGGGGCTTTTCCTCTGAGGGTCTTTTCCACTACTGCTACGTACACCTCTGAGTACATTTATACTTGTACTTGTGCTTCTACTTCTACTGCTATTTCTACTTCTACTTCTATTTCTACTTCTACTTCTACTTCTGCTTCTACTTCTATTTCTACTTCTACTTCTATTTCTACTTCTACTTCTATTTCTACTTCTATTTCTACTTCTACTTCTACTTCTATTTCTATTTCTACTTCTGTTTCTACTTCTACTTCTACTTCTATTTCTAATTTCACATTTTTTAGCTGTTTCTTTTTTATCTTCCTCAGCTAAGTGGCTGTTTTGGCCCTTCCCCTCGTCTTCTCCCTGGGATTTTGCTTCATCTTCGTCGTCATTCACTTCTTCCCTTTTTTCTTCCTCCCATTTCGCCTCGACCTCTTTCTTTTCTTCCTCCTTCTCCTCATTTGGCGGAAAATAAAATTTGTGCAATTCCTTTGCAAGGTCCATTTCCTTGCCTCCTTTATATGTGCAATCTCTGTTTTTACCACTTGGAAAATCATTATAACCACTTTGAAGAGGGTTAGTCCCTTCCACTTCTTTATCTAACTGATCAACCGAACAATAATGAAAAGATTTATTTCTTTTAGTGCTTAACTTGAAGTTGTCTGAAGCCTCTTTTATATTATGAAAATAATTTGGTATTTTTGGCATGTATTTAATATTATGGACGTACGTGCCATTTTTTTGTATCTTAACTTGCTTCTTTTCTATATATTCATTCATGTATGTTAGTAAGAAGTAGTCCTCGCTTTCATTTCCATTATTTTTCAAAACAATTTCTTTATTTACTTTGTCTCCCACGGATGTTTCAAGAAACAGTATTTTTATTGGCTTGTTCAGTTCAATGGTGATGTTCAATTTGTACCAGAAAAAATAATAAAAAAGATGCTCTCTTGTATCATCACCGCTAACGTTGCTTCTGCTTTCACCGCTAACGTTGCTTCTGCTTTCACTGCTAACGTTGCTGATGTTACTAACGATAACGTTACTTCTGTGAAGGTCACCCCTTTCAGCACCTATCAACCGGTAAAACTTAAATATGAGGCACCCCACGAACTCACCTATGTGAGCACTTCTCACACAGAAGGTATACACTTTTCTCTGTTTGGGTAGCATTTCTATAGTTTTATCACCGAATAAAATGAACAAATCAGAATAAATTTTGAATTCACAATGAAACTGCAGTTCGTTATATAATTCAATTTGTACTGTTTTTTTCATTCTGTTTAATAGTTTTATATGAATTGTTTCTTTTGGGTAAGGTTTTTTAATATTGGCTTGAAGCTTAATTTTTATTTGATCTTCTTCATCTTTTATGTTAGTAAAGATAATAAAACATGAACAAGACACTTCTACAATAGAATAACAAGTTACTTCAAAATTAAACGTTTCTACATCTTTAGGTATCTCTACATATTCATTACTGCTAAAAATTTTATAATTTATTTTATTGTTATTATGATCTACTGTGTCGGAGTATGTACACTTATACGTTATAGTGCTATTCGTGTAATTGTATATTGATATAGTTTTCTTAGTTTCTAAATATGCGTTCGTGTTAAATGTTATAATAGAGTTTATATTATTATTTTTCTTATTATTTACATTTGCTATAATTTTATACAACTTGTAACAAATTTCATGATTGCCGATTTGTTCCCTTAAATGGGAATGTCCAATCTGTTCGTAGCTAAGCATATTGCAGTCTGCGTCTTTTTCTGTTTTTAGACCTTCTTTCTGCTGAGTATGTTTATGCGACTTCTTATTCTGCTTCTCTGCTTCTCCTTTCCTCATTAGAAGAACGCAGTTATACTCGAAAACACCGTTGCTCTCCTCTTTTATGCTCAGTTCACATAAATAATTGATTCCCTCTTTTATTATATCATATAATCTGTCTATGTCTAAATTTGGAGTATTAATATGACTTATATAATTATTATAATCAAAATTTTCAAAGGATACAAAATTTTTTTTTATTATCATTTTATCCTTCCTGTCACATGTAATATAAAAACTACTCCTGTTTTTGCTTACATTTTGTAGATAACTTTTCAAATAGATTAAAAAGAATTTCTCGTCCATTTTATTCAAATTGCACAAAATGTATTTTACACATTTCAAAAATTCTTTATTGATTGGATTTAATTTTATATTGAACGAAAAATCATACAATTGAGAATTCATTTTAATTATTTCTTCCTCTTTTATATTATTTATGTAAAAGAAACAATTGACCTTGCACATTGATATCAAATATTTCGTTTTTACATCCTTAACATAAAATAGGATGAAACAAAAATAATAACCTTCCATAAAAGGGAAAAAGTGTAATTGTATTTTTTTTTTCTTCTTTTCATTTTCTCTACTAATAATAATAGGTATTGTATTATCTACATAAAAACAGCTAAAATAGTTTTCCTTTCTATTCAAATGATTCCTTAAATTGCTGTTAATTATTGTACATACATCACACACTTTATATATTTGGTCATTACTTATGTTTAAATTATTTATTATATCTATTTCAAAAATTTTCTTTTTCTTTTCCTCTTTTTTTAAATCCTTTAAATATAAGTGATAAATATTCGAATTTATTTCTACGTTTCGTCCTGTGTTGTTTATCAAATTTATTTCCAAGCATTTATTTTCATATACCTTACCTCTCAAGTTCAAACATTTTACTTCGCTATTATTAAGCATTACATTTAATTGAGAGGAATTCGAAAGGTGCACCTTACTGATATTATTATTCCTCGTTTCGGAATTCTTTACATTAATATTTAAATCATTCCACTCATTTTTTTCCTTCTTTAAATTACTTGCCTGGAGATCTGACTTTTCATGTGTGTCTTTTTCGATAAGTTTAATGCAAATGCACTTTTCATCATCATTATCGTCAGGGAAGTAGTTGCTGAAAGGGGGAAGAAACGAAATGATAGGATGCGTAATAGGAAGTAAACAAAAAAAGAAAAAGAAAAAGAACAAAATAGCAAGAGCGATGCATGAAAATTCCAACGTTGTGACGTCAAATAAACGTTGTTATTAGCAGAAAACTCGCATACACACACAAAATAGGAGAAAAAAAAAAAAAAAAAAAAAAAAATGATGCTTACTTTTCGGCCCTCAAGACTAATATAGCGTAATTTTCATTTGGGGTCAAGGAATCATCACCATTGTTACTTACACTAATCTTTTCAGCTTCATCAGAATTGCATTTACAATCATCCGATGAACACGATGAAAAGGAATAACTTTCGTCAAAATATGTTGTAGTTTCATCGATAGTTTCCTTTTTTTTTCTCCTATTTTTAAAGGTTGAAAATTGAATGCTAGTGTTATTATTATACTTACAAATAGTTTGGTCATAATTTTTGTCTATTTTCAATTTTATTTCTTCTGATTTAAGTGGATCAATAACTATATGATCTCTGTCAATTTGGTACTTGTTACAACCTATTAAAAATACATTATATTTACACTTGTAATTATTTAAATTGTAGATGGTTATAACACGCTCCTCAGGTGTAGTCAGATTAAGTTTAATAATACCTGCCTTTTCATTTTCGTTTTGATTACAAGTATTTTTCTTTTTATTTTTGTTATTGCTTATCATTTCTTCCTTTATAAGACCAACGCAATTTGTGTAGGAGGCGAAATCATCCACAACTAAGTAGTAACTAGGCAAATAGCTTGGTAATATAAAATACATAGAAGCCAAGAACAAAAATATGTGAATATAATTAAACTCAATCAATACTTGTCTACTTATTAATTTATCTAATTTCATTTCATGCAGAATTATTAACAAAATGTCTATGTTATATATGTAATCCTTTTTAGATATACATTTTGTTTTTATTTTATTTTTAAAAAACAAATAATACGGAATGTGAGAAATTATAGTATATATGATTATTACTAAATCTTTTAAATCGCATATACTTGTTATTTTATCTTTTTTTTCCATAATTTTTTTTTTTTTTTTTTCAACATAAAAGTTGGACCTATTTAATATGAGTGGCACATCATTATTCTCCATACATTTTGAAGAAGTCTCTTCCTCCTCTTTGCTTTTATTCATTGGTACATTAGGAAAAATTAAATCATTTTGTTTTTGTTGTTGTTTTTTTATTTTCTCATTATCCTCTTTAAATAAATACCTTTTATATTCTACATTTGCAAAATTTATATTATTATAATGAAAATACAACCATTCAAATAGTATGTATTCAGCACTCTTAAAATAGTGAAAGCATGGTTTTTGTTCCTTTACCACTGTATCTCTTTTAAATTGTACATTGTCTTTCTCTTCCTTTTCCTGTTCCTCCCCTTTGGAATATGTTTTGTTTCGAATATTTCTCTGTGTAGTTTCCTTATCATCTCTATTTATAATTTGTTCATGCTTTTCTAAAGATATATCTCGCTCCTTTTCCACCCCCTGTTCGAATTCCTCACAATGAGTGAAATTATTAATTTTATTTACAACTGTTTTTAAATCGATAAAATTATTTTCATAAAAATTAAAATAATTTATCGTGTAGGTATTTTTACCATTATTCATTTTTTTTTTCTTTATAATACTATTATGATGTGTGGGTCTACCATTTTTCATATAAAAATTGGATAAGTAATTATTTTTATTTTTCCCCATATTGATTACACTGCTAACTTTAGCAGATTTATCTTCGTAAGGGTTGTTATCCTTTGGAGTAATATTTGTTGAACTACTATTTTCTTTTCTCTTTGATGTTTTTCTTTTCTCACTTAGAAAAATGGTATGTTTGTTTGGCTCTTTGTCTTGTTTATTTAAAACAATTAGATAGTTTATTTTATAAATTTTTATGTTTTCATTGAGTTTATTTTCTATGTTACACACTTTTATTCCTCTTAATTTATTCAAAGAGGTTACATTGACACAGCTAAATAATTTTTTATTTAAAAGTTCGAACAATATAGTAATCCATGAGTAACTGAATAACTTTAAATGAGTTTTAAAAATTCTATCTAAATAAAATATTTTATTATTTCCATTTGTTAAAAAATTTTCTACATCTTCAATTTGTATACATTTTCTTTTATTAATTTCTTCTTCTCCTCCTTTGCCCTTTTTTAGGTAAAAGTAGTCAGGTACTTTGTCGAAGATGTACCAAAGATACAAATCTAGAGGTAATAGGTTTTCATAAATTATATGATACACTAGTAAGTTTTCCTGTGTAGAGGGAAAAAACGAAGATGAATGTTAGCGGTGTGGTGATATAAGCTGATTGTAAGCATGGACACGCTTATAGCATCATGGCTGTACGTAAATGTACACACACCATCACAATCGCACAAACACACATATGTAAATGCGCATGAGCATAAGCTGGTACACCTGTTTAGGTGCTCCTCCACAAAGAGGTGTAAATATTAAAACACATGAAAACATGCAAAACGTTAAGAGGAGAAGAAAAAAAAGGATGAAACTTGGATTTTCCTTTAGTTAACAAGTGTAGCGTAGACGGGTCAAGAGTAACGAGAGCACGCCTCAGTTTTATGTACACGCACGCACACACGGAAGTAGTAAAGCAAAACAATTATAATAACAATAATAATAGTAATAGTAGTAATAGTAATAGTAATAATAGTAATAATAGTAATAATAGTAATAATAGTAATAATAGTAATAATAGTAATAATAGTAACAATAGTAATAATAGTAATAACAATATCAGCGAAAGAAAAGCAAAATGAAGGAGGGAAAAAATAATGCTCACCTCCTCTAAGTATTTCAAAAGAGCTTTCATATTTTTTAGGAATTTTTCCTGGAGAAAATTATTTTTTTCCAAGTCTTGCATTGATATATTTTTATAAGATTTTACGTCATTTATTATATTAACTATATTTTGTATATTTTTATTTGGGTATAGTAAGAAAAGCTCATACAATAAATTAATAAAAAATAGGAATAGATCGTTTGTATTTTCTATAACACTTGGAGCATAGTATTTACTTAGTAAAATATTTTGAAGAAATATAAAAACATAATCCTTAGTTATTTCACTTATGTTTAATAAATATTTTTCTTTATTATAATATACATTTGTTATATGTTTTATTTTTAATTCTTTGTATATACATACGCTTTTTCTTATGTCCCTTTGGCCCGCATTTTTGCTGTAAAAAGACAGAAATTTACTGTTTCTCTCTTGGCAATTACATCTAAGCATGTTATCATCACAACAAACACTGCTGCATGTACAACTGGTAGATTCATATTCGGAATTGTATACGCATTCGCCTCCATTTGTTTTCTCTTTGTTACTCCTCCTGGTATGGGACATATCTTTAGCACTCTGCTTATCTCGGTCATCTCTGTAAGTGCTGCAGTGGTTGATGTTGTGTTGTGTATCCCCATATCCATCATCCCTATCCTCAATACCTTGATCGTTATTCCTATAACCGATCGGGTTATCCTTTATTTTCTCTAACTCTGATAAATTTTTCTTTCCACACTGAATATGCATATTGTGCAAAGCAGGCATCGAAGGAGAATGGTTCACATGTAGATGTTCATTTTCTTGATCCAATTTATCAAAAAGATAATCAATGTTTTCATCAATATTTACAAATAACGGAATGACATACTGGTCATGATCTAACACAGTTATAATGATATATGTCTTAAATTTCAAATTTCGGATAGCCATACATTTTAAACATACATCTACTTTTTTTATTTTTTCATTTATTTCATTTCCGTTCGTAAAATTTAATGATATGGAGAAATATTCTTCGTATAAATTATTAAGGTAGTAATTAACTCGGACATAATTATAACCACTGTTGTATATATGAAAAGGGAAAGTAATGTATTCATTTAATTTGTTATGTATGATATTAATATACGTTACATCGAAGAGCAATCTCGGTATTTTACAACTTAGAAGCATAAAAATACAATAATTTATTTTTTTCAATTCCATTTTATAGTTCGATATTATTATCTCTTTTGAGCCTCCTTCTTTTTCATTACTACTCCTTTCTATATGATCCTCCACAGGATCGTACGATATTGACAATATATCTACGTATCGTCCACTTTGTGTAAAATTTTTTAATTTCACTTGTATCTCTACTTCCCCTTTTGGTTCCAGTGTTCCTTCCTTTTTTCCCAGCTCTATTTCATATTTCTGCCAGTAGTTCTGTTTGCCTGTATTGTCTGTCTTTTCTTTATCAAATATATAGCCTGTGTCTCCTACGCCTCCTTTCTCTCCTATTTCTCCTCTTTCGTTTCTTTTTCCCACTTTGCTTTCTGTGCCCCTTTCTACTTTTAGAGCCTGTACGGTCTTTTCTCCATTCTGTCCCATATGTCCCCATTCGCTTCTTCCCTTCTTGGGGATATCTTTTCTCCCCTTCTTTTGTGCCTCTTCTTCTAGAGTGGAGTGAACCGTTCCCTTTTCAACTCTCTCCCTGCAATCTCCACCTCTTATTCCGATCAAATAATTTTGTTTTTCCTTTTCATTGCATATATCTATTTCCCACCGAACCACCTGACTGGACGCATTTCTAATTTTTAGAATTTTCGTTTTTTCCTTTGTAAAGTAGGTTATTAATGCTTTATCTGAACTAGAGGGAAGCATATCTTCAAAGTAGAGAAAATAGGGTTCTACTTCTAAGCAGCTGGCCCTAATTTCTATTTTTACTTCCTCTTCTTTCATTCCATACGCGGTATGATAACTATTACCATTGTTACTATTATCATTATTACTGTTATCATTTTTACCATTATATCTTAATAAACCATTAAATGCGATTTCTTTTTTTAGGCACTTGTTATAATAGCACTGAAAATACAAGGAAGCAAAACTTTTTGGAGGAATATTAATTCTATACATTTTGGGAAGGGGTACGCCCTTTTCCCCTTTTTCGCTAAACCTTATTTCGCCTTTATGCTTATAATACGTACTTATAAAATTATAAAGTTTTATAAACTGATTATAGTAATACTTGGTACATTCATCTGTTAGTATATCTTCGTGTTCTAATTTTGAAATTTTACTTAAAATCATTTGGCTATCTATCATCTCATCCGCATTTTTATATTCCTTATTATTTGACATCATTAATTTTTTTTGTCCTTTGTTATTTGTGTAGATATTTAAAAAGGATAGCTCACTTAGATCTAAAATTATGCTTTCCTCACACAAACCTTTGTTTAGAATATTTATTTCATAATTTTTTATTTCATTACTTTCTTGTGCCACTTGTACGTTGTTGCAGAGGAGCACGTTGGATGGGGAAGGCTGAATGTCGGGGCATCGTAAAGTAGGAGTGAACAGGAAAAGGGAAAGAATTGAAAAGGAAAATGTACAATGCATGAAGTGAAGAGAAAAAAATGGTGATACAAGAGGAATACATAACAATGCATGCACACACACGTGGACGCACATTTTATTAGACAGAACAAATTATTCTTTCTCCTTTACTCAAATTACAAATGAGAGAGTAAAAAACACATGCATAAATTCATTTTCATAAATGAAAACGTGTAAATCCTATTTGAAGTGCCTACAGTTTTACTAACCTTTGCCGTTATAGGAATAACCAAGTTCTCCGAGCCTCTTATGCGGAAAATAATTTTATCTTTAATTTTTTCACTCTCCTTCAGATTTATGCACACAGTAATTTTCGATTTTTCATTTTTATTAACAAAATTGTATTTTGAAATTATACTAACGCAATCGGGCTTGTAGACGCACTCGAAGGAGAGAAGAGAGTCACCTTAAGAAGGGGGCAAAGTGCATAATTGGATGAAAGAGTAAGGTTACAAGCGAATAAATAAACATGATAAACAGAGAGAATAGGCCTACGGGCTCACGGTACAACGAGTTTGAATTATAAAAACTCCTTTTTCACCGATATGCCCTATGCTGCAATGCAAAACGCAGGGGAGCTGCTACTTCACTGTGAGCTTATCTAATATATTGTAGTAATAATGTAGATGTATAAATGATTTACCACATATACAATAAATTTGTTAGCATATTTTTTAAAAGAGGAATATATTATAATAGTAACAAAATGCGTCTTATACAATCCTCCCTTACTTGTGTTGGTTAAGTAAAAATCCTTTTCATAATTTTTATTTAAAAGTATGTGCTCGAAATTAATCTCTGTTGTGTTTACTTTATAAAATACCTTATTTACAAAACATTCGCATTTCACACTGTAAGGAGAGAGATTACATAAGTGGGTGTGTGTTTTGAGCAGCAGAAAGGGGGGAGAGGAAGACACGTAAGCTCACGTTAACGTGCCGGGGAGTACATATACACATATATACATTTGTGTATATATATACATATATATGTGTGTATGCCTATTTGTGGGTATGTATATACCGCATGCGCTTGTATGTATACGAAGGCAAAAATGAGTGTAACCTTTTGTATAGCCTACTGCCGTCCAAGTAGATTTGAATAAACTCTTCCACATTACTGGCATTTTGGGGTGCAATAAATTTAACAGGCACAGTTTTATAAGCATTACGGGGTATCTAAAAAGTAAACATATACATAGGAGTGAAGAATACCCATGCACGAGGAATGTTTATCATCCGTTGGTATTGGTACATATCTAATTTTGGAGAAGCGTTCGTCTTTCTGCTTAATTTTTTTTTTTTTTTTTTTTTTTGTAGTTTTACGGTAAATTCGGCATCCACTTTAAAAAGCTGCTCGTTGCAAGTAGTTCTTACGCAAATAGGGGTATTGAAGGGGTTGTACATGACTAGTTTATTTTCCTGAATCATCCCAAGATCTGTACCTTGAAAACGAAAATATAAAACATCGCTAACAAGTAAAACGTTTAAATATACTAAATTCGCTTTAATTATGATGAATTCTGTATACGCATTATTAATTTTTAGCTGTATCATTTCTTTGTATGTCTGTTCAAGGAAAAAGTCGTTTATAGAATTGCTGAAAATTTTATTTGATTCATCATAGGTAGAATTATTCCCTTTTTCATTTAGCACACACTTTATCTCTTCATTTTGAGGTGAGGTTTTTTCATTTAACTGCTCATTAAAAATTTCACTAGATTGCTTAAATATAGAATCATTTTGATAATTTCTGTATCTATTTATTAAATTAGTATGAGATAATAACTTGAAGTTTATATTTACATGCTTGTCCGAATTTTTGCTCAAAATTAAAATGTCCTTATTTAGCTCTATGTTATCACTATGTATGAAATTTATTTTTACACTGCAATCTTTATTACTGTTGGTTATTACAAACTGTTTTTGGTAATTATTATTTAACAGAACGTTATCAAAATGAATTATTTTTGGAAAATTAACATTATTAAGTTGATGTTGCTCTAAGATCTCGTGAAAAAACAAATCCGCATCCTTTTTACTCATTTCTTCTATATCCTTTTCTTTAAAAATTTTCTTTTTCATGTTCATATATTTTTTTCTCCTCTCCTCATACACCGCATGTTGAATGCATGTGCTACTAATCTTGCAAGCTTTACCCGTTTTGTAAGTTCTATTCGTCTTGCTCATTTTGCTCTTTTCATCCATTCTACCCATTCCAGTGTCATTAAGATATATATTTAGATCTTTCACTATCTTGTTAATTCTTTCTTCTGCTCTTTTTTCCCGCTTATAATCTTTATCATGCACTACTTTGTCATCGTTATTGTTATCGTTATTATTATCGTTATTGTTATCGTTATTGTTATCGTTATTGTTATCGTTATTATTATTGTTGTTTATTTTTCCCCTCTTTTTTCGTTTTTTATACATATATTTTAATATATCGTTATATTTTGATTTGTTATCTTTTAAAAAGTTCATGAAACTCTCATTATATTTATACTTATCGAGTTTCCCATCTTCTAAATATAAGTTTCTGTCTACTCTTTCTAATTCCAAATTTTTTATGATTTGTTCATATATTTCGTCATTTTTTTTTTTGGTAGATGAAGATGAAAATTTACTATCAACAACATCCCCATTGTAATTTGTCCTTTTCTTGTTTATCAAAATTGTTGAAGACACATGTCTTGATGCAAATACAGACTTAACCTGTGCATATATTAAAAGAACAAAGAAATATAAATTATTACAAAAAAATATGTACATATATTCATCAATATTTTTAATGGTATCACATTTTAATTTAAGCGATATAATGTCTTTCCCTAGAGGGACGATACAACCTTCTTTCTTATTCAATGTTAGATAAGGAATTTTAGAAATGCAATAATTTATTTTTAAAAACTTATTCTTATTCATTAATTCTATTATTAATGTCTTTCCTTCATTTAACGTAACTGTTTCGTAATTTAGAAAATAACTACTTGAGGCGAAACAAGGAAATGTTAAGCAGAAGATGAAGAACAGTTTTATTTCTTCATCGCCCCTATTTGTGCTGCTATGCATATCTGTATATCCATCCCTATTTGGAGTATCATCATTTCCCTTTTTTTTATCCTCATCAACTTTCCTAATATGTAGATTTAACTCCAAAACAGCAGGAAAGTTGAGCAAATACGAAGTATTTCTGTTTATTTTTTCTAAAAAATTAATATCACATTTCGATTGGAGCTCAAATAAAATTTCATGATATCCTAATTTTTGAACAGGATAACCTTCTTCTTTATCTAACTTAACAGTTATGTTATCCTCAGCCTTTAACCTCTTTTTTGCAATAGTAAACAACTTTTCTTTTTCTCTTTTTTCTTCTTCACTTAATTCATTTTCTGCTTTATCGTTTAAATCTGTGAAGGGCAAGAGATACAAACCAAAAGGGAAAACGAACATGTGAGTTATAAAGGGAGTCTAATGTGCGTGTAAGAATATACATTTGCACAACTTGGGGTGTATACATATATATATGCAAAACTTGCCTTGAGTAACTAAAAAATGATGTAGATAAAAAAGAGTAAATTACAGAACATCAAATAAGATTGCACAAAAAGGGTATGAAAAAAGGCAATCGAGAGGGTGAGCAAATACTGCATTGTACGCCTAAAGATGACCACCCATAAGGGAGTGAAATGAATTTTCAATAACTATTGTGTCATTGTGTGTATTCGCGTGTATGGGTGTGGGTATATATGCGTGTATATGTTTGCATATATGGGCATATGTGCTTGTACCCTTGCATACACTAATTCGCATGTTCATTTGTGCCTGCCTCTTTTTTTTTCTTAATTTTGGCGTAACCGTGCATGAGCAGCCCTACATCTAAGTTGTTGTCATCAGCGTACTTTTGAAAATTCTGTATAGAATAGAATACATTCACTTTACATATTTCATACTTGCAAAATATGGGGTAATTATTTTCATTTTTTAGTCGGCCTTGAAATTTTCTGTTATTTCCATAATACATATAATTAAGGTTTATTTGATTAGTTTTTACATTGTCAAAAATAAAGGAAGTCTGACTGTTTACAAAAATTGCAATTATTATTATGTTTTTCGGTTTCTCACAGAAGTAACTATGTTCTTGTGTTAAGACTTTATACGTACGCTGAATTTTTTCTTCTTTTGTATTTATTATTTTGATATTTATTATTTCACTTTGATTTATATCCAGGTCAATAGATGTTTTGTCAAAATCGATGATAAGATTATTTTTTTTTT
Organism: Plasmodium malariae; assembly: GCF_900090045.1. Taxonomy (NCBI): domain Eukaryota; phylum Apicomplexa; class Aconoidasida; order Haemosporida; family Plasmodiidae; genus Plasmodium; species Plasmodium malariae. The sequence continues at coordinate 1,342,969 of NC_041779.1, read as the reverse complement.
CGCTCATTTCTTTTTTGATTATTTTGTCTTCCTTCTCTTTCGTTTCTATATTACCGTTGAAGCGAACTAATGCATGTTTACCACCATCAATTTCGTTGTTCCTACTTTGTTCATTTCCTTCTTCTATAAAATTTTCCTTACATATAGTGAAGGTCCCTTTTTTAGTCCCTTCATTCCTTACTTGAAGAGAAAAATGGTAAGTCATATTATTTTTACATACTCCAAAGTTTATTATGTTATTAAAAACGAATAAAGGAATCTTCTTTTTAATGTAAATGGGTATATGCAATGTCGAATATTCGCTCTGTACTTTCACATATACTGTGCACTCTATATTGTTCAGTTTACGTAACAACCCCGTTTTGTTATTATTATTACTTTTACTATTACCATTATTATCACCACTATTACTATTGCTATTGCCACTATAGTATTTACATTTTTTTGTATCAAAATTGCAAAAAGAGAATTGTACTAATATTTTTTCACTAGTTCCTGGAGCTAACTTTTTTTTTTTTAGCCCTTTTATTTTTAAATATATTGAATCTGACTCAAATATTTTAATGTTCTGCGTTTTTGTACATATATTTTTTATTGTCAAGACCTTTTTTTCTATTATATTATTCTTATTTTTAACAAAAACATCTACATTTTCTGCACAGTCATAAAAAAATTCGAGAGATTTCGGTTCTACATCTATAAGATCAAACTTATTCGTTACTTCTTCGTTCATTATACTTCCACATTCAGATTCACTCTTTTTTATTCCTTTTTCTACAATTATTTTCTCTTCTTTGGTTTTCTCTATGAGTTATATATATATTTTTTTTTTTTTTTACTTTACAAACGTGTGTAAATCAAGTACAAGTAATTTTACATTGGGTACATAATGAACGTAATTATATGTGATATATAGCACATATACACGTATATATGTAATATTATAGATACACTTGCGTATATGCACAGTACATTATACATATATGTGCATATATACTTAAGCATTAGCGTTCTTTTACACTGCTTTTTAACGTTGAGTAGTAATTTTTATTACTGTCTAATTTATCATTCTCATGCCCTATTCGTGATATCTCTTTTTAGCAGTAATTTTTTTTTTTTTTTAAGCAGCGCTATGTTTGCGTTAGTAAGTTTTTCATTTTTATGTGTGCATTCAAAAAAAAAAAAAAAAAAAAAATGAAAAAAAAAAATAAGTGAAAAATGAAAAATAAAAAATAAAAAATGAAACATGAAAAAAAATAAGTGAAAAATGAAAAAAAATAAGAAACGAAAAATGAAAAAAAATAAGAAACGAAAAATGAAAAAAAATAAGAAACGAAAAATGAAAAAAAATAAGAAACGAAAAATGAAAAAAAATTAAAAATTAAAATAAATGATAAATAGTAAATAATAACATTAAAATAAAACATGACAGAATGAAATTTTTTCGTGTATTACAAGAGAAGTAATTTTAAAACATGGCACTTAAGTTGTACACAAAATGTGGGTCTACTCGTACTTATATATCTATGCATACAAAAAAAAGAAATATACATATATGTATATATATGTATATATTATATATATATATATATTGGTATATATTCATAGATATGATATCCTTTATATACATACTTGTACACACTAACGTGTTTCCACGAGATTCACAATGGGAGCACAAGGAAGAGGAAAAGCTGCAATTAAAAAACAATACATGTACACATAAGCAAAAATAGGGAAAAGGCAATTTTGCTAAATCATATCTAGGGAATATATATATATATATACATGAATGCTTAACATCCTTATACATGTAAGCACTTTTGAAATTCATAAATCACTGATTAATAAAAATATATATAGGAATCCTTATAACATCATCTTCTTTACTTATATTTTTATACTTCATCGTGACATTTATAAATCCTAATTTTTCTCCAATTTCTGTTTTATCTATTTGTAAATAAATGGTATACTTTGAGCTAATGCAAAATAATTTATCCTTAAATATTGCTTGTACAGGTAAATCATTGTCAATATTAACATCAACATGTATGTTGTATTTACTATGATTATATATGTCTATTTTATATTTTTTATTTTCATTTTTTATTATAATAAAATCTATGTAAGTACCTTCTCTTAATCCCCAATATTTCTTTTTATAACAATAATTTTTAAAAATATAATCAAATATATATTGATTTAAAAGAACTTTTTCCTTTTTATTTTCATCCCCTGATTTGTTCACAATATTAAATTCGTTAGCTAGATCCGACATTTCGATAAAATTAGTAACTTGATAGTTACACAAGTCGTCTCTTTTGTTGTGCACTTCTTCACTATGCTCTTTCGTAGGAACTTGTTCAATTGATGTATCTTCAAACGTTAATGTTTCATTTTGATTTATATTTTTCTCATCATATATATTTTTTACTTCACTATTATATGAAAAGCATGAATTATCATTTTTCTTATTTCCTGTATTTTTTAGCCTGACCAAGTCATCTTTATTATTTAAAATTTTATTAATATTATAAAAAGAGAATTTGTGGCGAAATATTTTCCTTTTTCGATGCTCTTCTATATCACTACTTCCTTTAAAATTTTGATAAAAGTTTAAGTACTTATCTTTGTATATATTTTTCAAAGTTTCTATCGTTTTTTTTTTTTCATATAAATTTAAGAAAAAAAAAAAACTTCTGACTTTTTTGATGTCGTCACTAATAGCTTTTATTTTTCTTGTACTCGTTTTTATTATATAAATTAGTATATAAACAAAGATAAAAAAATTCACTTTTCTAAACATAATTGCATTTTTCTTTTCATAACATTTTTCATAAATGTACTCCTTTATGTTCTGGTTTTCTTCTAATGTGTAAATGTAATGTTTCTTCCTAGTGGGTTTGTCCAAATTGTTGTCGCTGCTATTGCTGCTATTGCTGCTTTTCCTGTTTCTTGTAGCCTTTTTCTTGCTTAATTTTTCATTAAGATTAAATTCCTTTTTCAGTGTATTTTCCCCATCAATATTTTCTCCCTTTTCCTTTTCGTTTCCATTTACATTGCCATTTTTTTTTGTTTTTTTCTTTTTTGCCTCTTCATCCTGTTTTCTTGCCGCTTGTTGTGTGTATGAATGACTTTCCTTTTTCACCAAATTTTGATCACCTTGCCTTTTTTCCTCCCCTTGTTCATGCTCTTTTTCATCTTGAAACTCCATTCTTTTATTTTTCCCTTCGTCTAAATTGCCGACATCCCCCTGCTCCGTTTTATTGTCTTTGTATGTTACATCAATTTTATATTTATACCTTTCAAAAATGTTTTCATTAATTTTGTCGAAATAATTAACTGTAAGGATCCATATCAGTTCACACTCCTTTTTTGAATTAAGAAAAGTTTTTATAATTTTTAAATCTTCACAAATATTTATGATATCAAACATAGATATATAATTCGTATATAAGTTCATATCTTTAAATAAATCAACGTTATTATTTGTTGTGTTGTTTTTAATATTTTCGACATCTTCTTTTATTTTATTAAATAAATTTACATAAAAATTATACAATATTTTAACCGTTCCTATTATCTTTTTCGATTTTTTTTCTGAAATCATGTCATTATGATAATTTAATTTATTTTTTTTTTTTTCCAAGTTCTCATTTATATTTACGTCTGAGTAATTTATAATATTCACTTCTTTCTTTTCTATAATTTTATGGATATCATCATTTCTGTTATATTCTGTTGTGTCTTCCTTTAAATGTAACTTATTTGTTATGCCACCCTTTGATTTATACTGTCCCATCCCTCGTCCATTGTCCCCTTCATTTATCTTTTCCTTGTCTTTCTCTTTATTTATATCTTTTGCTTTTTTATCCTTCTGTTTCTCTTCAATTTTCTCCTTTCTTCCTTTATCATCTTCATTTTTCCTCATCTCTCTTTTATCTGTTTTATTTTCACCTTTTGATTCATTTTTTTTACTTGCTTTACTCTCATCGCCCGAGTAACTGCTATTGTTACTGTTACCTGAACTGTTCAAGTTTTCTTTTCCTTCATAATCTATATGTTCATAAATAATAATCTTCACATTTTTGTTCTCCAATTCTGTGTGTACTTTTTTTCTTACATTTATAAATTCTTTATATAATTCTGTGTCTAAATCTGGACTTCTTTCCTTCTTCTTAATTCTTATAACATCGTATATTGGTTTAAATGAAGGAGCTTTCATTTTTTCTTTTTTTTTTTTTTTTTCTTTCTGTACTTTTTTTTTAATACCAATGATATATAAACAGCATAAGACAATATGCAATGAAGCCTAAAAGCCTATTTCAAAATCTAATATATGTTCAACTAATTAGTAGAATGACACACGCCCTTTTAAGATTGCATTTTTTTTTTTTTCTTAATATAAAAAGAAGGTCTCTTATCAAGTAGGGGGAAAGTTTTTCAAGTTAGCCAGTCTTAAAAAGGGCTAGTTGGAAAAAAAAAAAAAAAAAAAATAATAAAAAAAAAAAGTACAATAAGTATGAAGCGTATAAATAGGAACGATAAGTTCTTTGCGATTATATAATTTATTACACTTTCACCAAAAATTAAGTTATATTATTATTTCCTATGTATGCTCCTTTTTGCATGAACATATATCAGTTTCCCTTTGCACGCACTATAAAGCCTACATTCATAAATGAATACCCATATGAATATATTAACATGCACATGAATATATTTACTACGTGTAAATGTGTATATTATTTTTATCCTTCAAAGTATATGCCTACAGGTTTTTAGTTCACCGGGAAGGGAATGATTAAGACAAAAGTAAAGTTACGGAAAAGAAATTTTCGAAAACGATAGAAGGGATTTCATGTACAATTTTTTCGCAGACCTCTATATACTCTCTTTTTTGTACGCATTTTTTTTACCATTTTGTGCGTCATATTTTTGGACATATTTTTTTCTTTTAAAAATATGAACATATGGTGAACAAGAAAAGAACATTTGTGTGCCAAATTTCAACACATTTTTTACCTTCTCTCTTTTATTATCACATTGATTAATATGCATTATAATCATATATTTGCGAAAGGTGTTCCTTCTGGTAAAGCTATGTGAGATAAAATAAATTTAACTCTGTGCTTTATATTTTTTTTAATATTTGCATTTTATTTTATATTTTTTTTAAATAAAGACTTCTTATACGTTTTATACGTTTTATACTTTTTATACTTTTAGTTTTTATTTTTAATTTTATTTATATTTTTTTTTTTTTTTTTTGAGATAGCAAGAATTTATCAATTTAAATTTTTGCATAAATGCGAAATGTTCTACATTTTATACTGTTGTTTTTGAAAAAGGCTTTATAAAAAATTACAATCTTTTCAAAAAAAGAAAATTATAATATCACACACTTTATACTGACTTTTACTGGCATATGCTGGAATGCAATGCCATATACTGAGAGATAAACGAACTTGTTAATTTACGTCCTTTGTTCTTTTTTATCCTTTCTTTTTTCGTATTAATCGTACTCATCAATTTCTTTTTAGACGTTCATTTGATAAAAAAAAAGGAAAAACATATTTTTAACTTTATAGTAATCATTTTGAGAACGTACTCATTTAATTAGCCGTGTGAAAAAAGCATCATACATTTAATTGTAGTTTTTAAAGAAGGGCACATATATTCTATTTATATAAAAATACAACTTGTTCTCGTGAAAATTGATGTTTTTAAAATAAGAGGAAAAGTTATGTCGTACTTTCTTTCTTATATAATTTTTATGGAATATAAATTAGAATAAGGGAAATTAAAAAATTTTTTTTTTTTTTTTTTTTTTTTTTTCCGTACAACCTCAATACGGATAAAAATACGCCAGGAATGAAATATGTGCGTATAGGAAAGAAGAAAAAAAAAAATAGAAATAAAAAATAAAAAGCAGAAAGCAGAAAGCAGAAAGCAGAAAGCAGAAAGAAAAAGAAAAAGAAAAAAAAAAAAAAATAAAAATAAAAATAAAAATTGATATCACATTTAGGATACTACTTTATATAAATGCAAAAACTACCCTCTTTTAGTGACAAAAGCAAATAAGTACAAATATGGAGGTAGAGATATAATATTTAAAAGCCTTTTACAAAATTGGTAAAAAAAAAAAAAAATTCTTAAATTTAGAAGTTGCTCATATATATATACTGAAAAGAACAAAGGATAAAAAAAGAGCAAGTAGTAAACGTAAGGACAAAAAAAAAAAAAAAAAAAAAAAAAAAAAAAAATATATAATTCTTTGTAAAATATATTAGTACATACATAAACATTGCAGCAAAACGGTAAATAGTTGAATGAACTTACAGGTTAATGCAAAGAGGAAAAAAAAAAAAAAAAATAGTAATATGGCTTTTTAGGAATAACCGAACTTAATAAATTTACAATGAATGAATAATTTGTGAGACAAGAAGGCTCAAGATTTAGAAAAGAACAAAAAAACATTAGCTCATGTGATGTGAACTTTTTACCCAAATAAAGGGTATACTAGTAGAAGAAGAAATAGAAGTAGCAGTAGTGATAGTGGTAGTAACAACTACCGCGGTAGTGAAGAACAGGGTACATTTTTCATGTTGGAAATATTGACAACTCAAATAGGGGAAAAAAAGATGATAACAGATTCAAAAAAAAGGGGAGAGCGTGATGATAACGATATCAATGACGATGATGATAACAGTAATGCTAGTATCCGTAGCAATGGTAGGCATGGTAACAAAAGAGACTTCTATTATAAAAGGGATCGGATAACGAACAGACATTCCACCCAAGTAGAAATGAAAAAATCATCTGAAAAATATTATAACGAAACGAAGAAAAATCGTGAAAAAAGAAAATTTGAAAATTTTCCAGAAATGTATGATAGAACAATGTACTGTAAAAGGAGGAGGGAAAAAAAGGAGTCACATGAAAAATCACGTTATGATTATTATAATAAACGAAAAAACGAAAAAATTTATTTTTCATGTACTGACTATTACACAAGGATATATGATAGTAACAAAAAGTCGTCGTACAACATACGAAGTGATCATATTCTTCATACCTATATGGATAAGAAGTCTACAGATTACAAAAATAATGATGGATTAGAGAAATGTACATATGATGAGGAACATTTTAGCAAAAGACAGAAAAGGAAAATAGAGTATAAGGGTGCAGTATATGATAAGGGTGCAGCATATGATAAGGGTGCAGCATATGATAAGGGTGAAGCATATGATAAGGGTGCAGCATATGATAAGGGTGAAGCATATGATAAGGGTGCAGCATATGATAAGGGTGAAGCATATGATAAGGGTGCAGCATATGATAAGGGTGCAGCATATGATAAGGGTGCAGCATATGATGAGTATAACGTACCATTTGAGAAGCACACAAAAGGGAATATCAAAAAAAAGGATGAAAAGTGCAAAGCGAACAGAAATAGGAAGAATTATGGGGGGAAAAAAGACACACAAAGGGGAGGATCACAAGGAGGAAGCATATGTCAAGGAAGTGCAGCTCGGCATAATACAGATCTGCAAGATGTGGTTCGGAAAAATGCGGATCAACAAAACGCGGATCAGCAAAACGCGGATCAGCAAAACGCGAATCAGCAAAACGCGGATCAGCAAAACACGGATCAGCAAAACACAGATCAGCAGAACGCGGATCAGCAAAACACGAATCAACAAGAGGAGGCTCGGAAAACTACGTCTTCACTAAATACCCCTTCAGGGAGACCCCAGCAAGAAAGCAGATCATCCAACCGATTGAAGAAACAAGAGTATACAAAAACTAAACAAGGTGACAAGGAATTTGTAAATAATGCGCAGGTTAGGAAAACACCTTGCATAAATAAAAACGATGATAGTGCAGTTGAATTTATACGTTCAGGAAATGAAGATAAATGCACAGAAAATAGCAGCAGTGAAGAAGATACTACAGAAGAGTGCGATGATCCCAATGAATACATAAGCGACATAGAGCAAAATAAAATTGATTGTATATTAAATGGATGTCGAAGTATAACGAATTATAAAAGGTTAAATAAAATAAGTGAAGGAACATATGGAACAGTATTCAGGGCTCAAAATAAAAAAACGAAAAAAATTGTAGCTCTAAAACAGTTAAAAAATTTTTCAAGTATACGTAATGAAGGATTTGCAATAACATCATTGAGGGAAATAAATATATTATTACAACTTGAACATGAAAATATTTTATCTATCAAAGAAGTTGTTATTGGAAAACATTTAAATGATATATATTTAGTTATGGAATATATTGAACATGAATTAAAAATGTTACTTGATAATAAATTACCAAGTTTTACCATATCCGAACTGAAATGTTTACTAAAACAATTATTAAGTGGAGTTGATTATTTACACACAAATTGGATTATGCACAGAGATTTAAAAACAACAAATTTGTTATATAGCAATAAAGGAATTTTAAAAATTTGTGATTTTGGTATGGCAAGAAAATTTGGTCATGTAGCTAGCCATAATCTTACAAAAAATGTTGTAACGTTATGGTATAGGGCACCTGAATTATTATTAGGTGAAAAATATTATACGAATAAAATTGATATATGGAGTGTTGGATGTATTTTTGCTGAAATGATATTAAAAAAACCATTATTTATAGGTGATAATGAAATTGATCAAATATTAAAAATATTAAATTTATTAGGATTACCAGATAAAGAAACATATCCTGAATTTTATGAATATTCTTTTATTTCGAAAAATAAAGATCTTTTTAAAAAAAAAAAAATAAAAATGAATGTAAATAATATACGTTCCCACTTTCCAAATGTAGCTAACCAATTTTCTGGTTTATATTTATCAGACAGTGGACTTGATTTATTACAACAGCTGTTACATTTTAATCCAAAATATAGAATATCAGCGTCCGACGCTTTAAAACATCCATATTTTAGGGAGTTTCCAAAACCACTGGAAATAGGGGATATGCCGATTATACCTGACTCGAACAAGGTCATCCGATCGAGCAAGTTGACTAACCATTTTAATTTAATCGGCCAAAATAACATTCAGTTTCACTCGTAAAAAAAAAAAAATTAAACCTGTTTGAGCTGAATGGAATGGAAGCGAATTAAACTGAAAAGATTTTACGAGAATTTATTTGAAGTAACTTGATATGAAGTAACTTGATATGAAGTAACTTGATATGAAGTAACTTGATATGAAGCAAATTGATATGAAGCAAATTGATATGAAGTAAATTAATATGAAGTAAATTAATATGAAGTAAATTAATATGAAGTAAATTATAATGAATTAAATTAATGTGAAGTAAATTATAATGAATTAAATTATAATGAATTAAATTATAATGAATTAAATTAATATGAATTAAATTAATATGAAGTAAATTAGGTCATTGTGAACTGTACAACTTGGCATACATTGAGCCATTCTTAGTTATTACCTGAACAGGTCATAAAAAATTACGCAGTTATTCGCGGGGCGTATACTCACATAAGCATATAATTTGTTCTCGCGCAGTTCTGACTTAATGAATATCCGAAAAAAGGAACATACATTTTTGAAGTAAAAATTTCGCATAATTAGAGTAGCAAATTTACATATTAAAAAAAATTTTCAACGTCCTTATTTTTATTTTATTTTTAGTTTTTTGGTAGCTTTTTTAATCGAAATGTACATGTGGATACGTACATGTGTACGCACATATGTACGCACATATGTAATCGTGCAATGTGTAACTTTTGCATTTTTTCAGTTTTGCATCGTTGCATTTCGCCATCCCTTCATTTCTGTAATTTTGCTTAATTTTTTCTGTTCATTTATTTGATGCACTTTTCGAATAAAATGAAAAACACATTTTGAATTTCGAAGCCTCACGAACTGTCTTTCCGAAGTAATTCATTTTGGCGTATACGTAGATTTGGGCACATGGACATATTACAATATACATATACATATACATATACATATACATATACATATATATATATATATATATATATACATGCGTGGATTACACATTTGTATTAAAATGACAAATCCGTTTTTCCAAAAATAAGCCCGATTTATACCAGATATTTTACAGCTCCTCTAGCAATTGTATATGACCGTGTAATTTTTGAAAATTCATAAAAGAGGAAAAAAGAAATGATGAGAAAAATATGGTAAAATATAATTTTTTTTTTTTTTTTTTCTTTTTTATGTATTAATAAGAATTTATTACAAAAAAGGAAAAGGAAAAATGAAGAAAAAATTTGCTAATAAACGATCAAGTGACGATAACATATATAAAAGGAGTAAAAAAAGAAAACTTGTATTTCCTTATGTATTGTTCACATGTTCATTTTAAATGAAAAATACTGTCGATTTTTATTTTTCTGTAATTCTTATTATGTATAGTGTCGTAACTATATAACAGCTTATTGCAGTTATTGCTTATGCCATGGTATTTATTACTTGCCCTTGCATGGTTGTTGTAATTCCCATAAGTAAACATGTTTTCCTTGTCTATTTTTACATTATTATTTAATTTATGGATGTCTTTTTTATTGTTCCCATTAAATTCATCTGTGTTAAATAAGCGAAAATTTTCTGCATCAATTCTTTTTAACTTCAAGCCTCTTTGTAGTATATCAAAACTGTTATTACATAGATGATGTATCTTCAGATAGTCACTCGTAGAATTTAAGCTCTTACTTTTGTCTAACTCATTTTCACACATCCCCTGCTTATAGTCATACATGCACGGTACATAAGTGTACACATTACTATTTCTGTTAGTATTACTATTTCTGTTAGTATAACTATTTCTGTTAGTATAACTATTCATATTAGTTTTACTATTCATATTAGTTTTACTATTCATATTAGTTTTACTATTCATATTAGTTTTACTATTCATATTAGTTTTACCATTCATATTAGTTTTACTATTCATATTAGTATTACAAAAATAATGATCACTGCGCCTATGATTTTCATAAACATTCCTTTTACTACTATATGTTTTGATTGAATCATTTAAATTAACACAACTCTGTTTGTCTATATCAGAGTGATCGTTTCCGCTCTGTGCAATATCATCATTACGATAATTCCTTATGTTTCCTTTTTTACTTAGTGTACTATTATCATATGTTTTATATTTATGGCTTACACTTCTTATCGGAGGGGAATAATAATTTTTTGCATTTTTTTTTTTTTTTAAATTTTTAACAGAACAGTTACTTGTATCATTTTCGATTCTTTTCCAATAATTTCCTCTAATTTCATTACTATTTAATTTGTAAACATTGTCGTAATAATTTACATTTCCGTAGTTATTCACATATGGATAGCTTACATTTTTTCTATGGAAATATTTTCTCGCATCAGTTTGCACGTTAGTCATATTGGCATTGAACACATTCCTCATCATTTTCCTGTTGTATATGTGATTTGAAAAGTTTGATAATCTTCTTTTTAAGAGCCCATGTTTTTGAAGAAACAATAAATCCGTTTCATTGTTTTCATTTTTCAAAATAGAACAATCCTTGCATATGTATGTCTTAATTTTGTTATAGCTATTGTAACAACATATACAATTTTCAATTTCTTTGTAATGTTCACAACAACAGCATAATACGTCATCTTCTAGTTTTGTCCTTGTGTAATCCAAACCCTAGTAAAAATTAAGTTAATTAAATGAAGTTACAAATGGTTAGAGGAAAAAAGCAAAAAATGGGGTCTGCTAACTTGTGCGTCTGATGTTATCCTATTTGGCGTTATTCTATTTCATATTTTAATTTTTTTTTTCTATTTTTTTTCTTCTTTTTTCATCTTCTTCTCTTTTTTTTTTTTTTTTACCTTTATTTCTCTGGGAGAACACAATTTTTTCTTGTCTAAGTTTTGCGCTAAAACGAAACACAAATATAAATGAAGATGTAGCTGCAAACACAAAAGTAAATATATAAGCAAGTACCCAACCAAATGATTGCACACCTACACATAAACATTGAAAATATAACCTCTTCTACTAATCACGCAGGAACATGGTTAAAATCTTTCATTTTAGTTTACCTTGTTCATCGCTTTTTAAAAAGTTTATCAACTTATGTTTAATTCCTTTAGAAGCATTTCTTTGAATATATGGCTTAACTCTTAAATCTACACCCTGCAACTTGAGCTATATTTTATTTTTATTATTATTTATTTTTTTTTTTTAAAATAAAGCAAAAGGATAAGTTGTGTTATATTGCGTAAAACATTTCGTAGTATAAAATACGGAATGTACATTATCATCACAAATTGAAAAAGTCTTTTAAATTATTATATTACAGTTAGAATGCCTGATAGCGTTATATACGTTATATTAATTCTTTCTATTTTCAAATAAACTATTTCTATATCTATGTTTTTACTCTTTCAGTTGTGGAGAAGGGGTGTCCGGAAAGAAAAAAAAAAAAGGAAAGAAAAGAAAAGAGAGTAATGAGAAATTATTTAAGCATAAACGAGTAATTATTTAATGAGTAGTCGAGTAATTATTTAAGCATAGTCGAGTAATTGTTTAAGCATAGACGAGTAATTGTTTAAGCATAGACGAGTAATTGTTTAAGCATAGACGAGTAATTGTTTAAGCATAGACGAGTAATTGTTTAAGCATAGACGAGTAATTGTTTAAGCATAGACGAGTAATTGTTTAAGCATAGACGAGTAATTGTTTAAGCATAGACGAGTAATTGTTTAATGAGTAGTCATAAAAAAAAAAAAAAAAAAAAATTGATAACTTTTAAAAAGTTATTAATTTCATCGTTTTTTATTATTATATTTCTAATTTCAATTCCTGCGTTCATATTCATGGTTATAAAATTATTATCACTAGCTACAAAGACGTAAAAAAAGAAAAGAAAAAATGGAGTTAAAAAGTTGAGTTAGGAATAATGTAAAAAAAATAATATGCAATTACACACGCAGCGTTTGTACTGTAATAGACATAGAAGAGAGTGCTTTCTGTTCTTCCCGTTCAGTTGTTTTGTTTGTTTTGTTTTGTTTTGTGTTTTTTCTTTTTTTTTTATTATTTATATATATTTTTTTATTTTTTTAATTTATTATTTTTCTTATTTTTTCCTTTTTTTACATTCAAAGTATTTCCCAAGAAGCATCTTAAGGATTGTGTCAATCATTTTATTTGAAATATGGCATAATCAAATTTCCAAATTTTCGTGTTTTTACACTGTCGTTGTGAAGTTTCCAACAAGCTGAAATAGCAGTTATATAGCAAGTAGGAGAGGACTTGTGAAATTATTTACTGTTATTATTTTATTTTAACATAAAATATGTTTTGGTTTAATTTGTTTCAATTTAATAAATTTCTATATAATTTAATTTAATTTAACTTATTTCGTTTTAATTTAATAATACATTTTATTTTTTTTTTTTTAAAGTTAAATATACACAACTCACAAAAAGACACATAATTTCTTTAGTATATCTTATCGTATAAAAATAAATTGCTCATGCAAAATACACATAAAAAAAAATGTATTTTGTTCATTTTAATATATTTATGTATACTCATTCCATTTTTATGTAAAATTAAGAATATGCTGAAATACCTTAAAATTTATTTTCTTCTCTATTTTACCAAGTTCTCATTAATGTGGAAAAAAAAAAAAAAAAAAAGAAAAAAGAAAAAGAAAAAGAAAAAGAAAAAGGAATTGAAGAAGATGAAGTGGATAATGATGACGATGATGATGAAGAAGAACATTTTTTCATGTTTTAAGAAAAAAAATTATTGTGAAAAAATTACATATTAGCACAATATTTCCTCCTGTCTATTTTTCGTTCTCGTCATTTTCTCCCCTTCCCTTAAAAAAATTAAACTTACAAAAATATGAAAAGTCATAAAAGTGCAAAAAAGTAAAAACAAGAAAGTGAAAAAACTGCTAAAATAAAAGGAAGAAAAAGTAAAATAAAATAAAAAAAAAAAAAAAAAATTAATGATAAATACTGGAATAATAAGCCCAAAGGACAAAGTTCAAACACTTGTAATGAAAGCACCCCTCTCTTTAGCATGGGATATGTACTTATTTTGTTCTTATTTTCTTATTTTTTTTTTTTAGTGTATATGCTTAAAAAGAAAAAAAAAAAAAATACCATATTGTTCTCTTTTTTTCCTTTTTTTTTTTTTTAGACAGCTTATATATCATAATGTATGAAAAATCCTGCAAAAATATACACATTTATAAGTTATATTTGTTAAACGAAATAGCAAAATTTTTCCTTTTTATCATAAAGTATTATAAATACTTATACATTACACGTGTACAAGTATACATGTACATATAAATGTGTGCATATATATACATATATGTACGTATGTATGAAAATATGTAGAGCATGTTCATTAGACAAATCCCATATATTTTCTTCTGTTCACAGATATACAAGGACGCTTGTTATTTCGTCTTTTTAACTCTTTTTTTTTCTCTCTATTTCCAGTTTCTTTCTACTTTCCTTCCATTTTCTTTCCATTTTTTTGCCTCTATTTCTTCCCCTTTCAACGAATAATAACATTTTCCATGTAATGAAAAACAAATAAAGAGGTGCAGAAAAATCATAGAATGCTTTAAACGAGTTAATAAAAAATGAATATGTCTGAAGTAAAATCGTCTTCGATTTACTCTTCAAAAAAGAGTTTTTCATACGATAGAGAATTATCATCTACAAGTACTGCTATGTTAAAATAAATGAACTCTATGTGCCAATTTCCCCTTTTTATTTAGAAAAAAACATGACTTGTTCATGTTCTGTCATCTTCCATAAACATTTTTTATGCACCGTTCATGCAAATATGCAACAATATTGCCTTCAGTATTCACGTAAATATGCAAATATTATTGCCTGCATTGTTCATGTAAATATACACCATATTTATGAGCATATCCTCAACAAATTGACCTATTTTCCCATTTTCAGCCTATCAAATAACAAAAAACAGAGATGAAATAATAAAAAATAAAGTGTACTGTCCTATTGAGCTAAAAAATGTGTATAGGCTTCTAGAGGATAGCGACCAATTATTGAAGAATGTAATACACTTCACGGTGTAGTAGTACGTTCATAATTAAATTTTATGTGCAAACAGGCACGTGTCCATAGGTATTTGTATGTATTAATACATGTACATAGGTATATACACATGTACACACGTATGCATACATGCACATACGTATACACAAGTGCACGCACGTACATACGCAAAACACCACCAAATATGTTCTCTCTTATTACGCGTTTCAGAAAGGATACAGCTCGGAAGAGCTAATTGCGCATAAAAACAAAATAAATGAGTTTATGCTTTTGTGTGCAAATTACAAAGTTAATATTAACAATCCAAATAAACATGAGCTAAAAAAGACATACAACTCCATTGAGCAGAATATGCAGTATTTAAATAAGCATATAGAGACAGCTAGAAAGGATAGCATTCTTTTAAAAAAAAAGCTAAAAAAATCTACAGATCCCTTATTTCTTTCTACCTTAGAACAAAAAAATAAACAAGTTTGTTTAGATATAGAAAATAAAAAGAAAGAGATCAAACTTTTAAAAGATAGCATAAGGAAAAATGAAAAACTGCTGGACTCAAATAAAAAAAAGCCGAACAAAATTGCCTTAGAAAAGGAGTATAAAAACTTGTTGAGTCAGCAATCAACCTTATGTTCTCGGTTGATACAACTCCAGAACGGAAATAAGCTGTACGAGGAAAATATTTGCAAGTAAGTCGAAAAAAAGAAAGGGGCGAAAAAAAGAGAAAAGGAGATAATATGGACGAGTAAAAATAGCCAAAGAAGTGAAAAATTGAAAGATAACAAATACATTTACAATTTTATCGCAATATTTTTGTGTTTAAACCTTCTATTTGTCATTCGTTTTTTCGTCTCTTTTGCCCTGCATCATTTTTCAAACTTTATACTTGCTCAATTTTTATCTAATTTGCTGCTACTCCGCTACTATTCTACGACTACTGTACCATTACTCCACTGCTACTCTACCACTACTCCACTGCTACTCTACCACAACTCCACTGCTACTCTACCACAACTCCACTGCTACTCTACCACTACTTCACCGCCAACCATTTTGCGCGTATTTCTTCCTGTATCCTCAGAATAGATACCCAGTTTGAGGAAATAAAAAGGAAAATGAGCGAGCTGAAGATAGATATAAAGAAAGAAGACGAGAACTTTGTAAACGCAGAAAACGAAGTGTCAAAAGAAAATTTAGAAAAAAAAATTTTTACCCTTAATACAAAAAGAGACGAATTAAAAAAAGAAAAAAATAGTATCATAAACAATTTAACTATTACATTAGGAAAATTAAAAAAACAAATAGCCAACTTGGAAAGTGAAAAAATAAATTTATTAAATGAAGAAAAAAGCAATATAGATAAACTGCAAATTTTAAAAAGGACGTTAATAAACGCAAAAATAGGGAAAAGCAATAAAAGTGAAGCTAGGTCAAGGCATGTACCTAGAAAAAACGTTACAGATAAAAGGGAAGATAACATTAGTGAGATTACGAAAAGGGATGGCGCAAAGAGAGATGACGAAAAATGGGACGACACACAATGTGTTAATGCAAAATTCCTTAATGCACGCAAAAAGAAAGTTAAAGAAAACCTCGTAATTAATCCGAAATATGCTCAAGAAAAGGATTTTATCGAAGGATTATTAGAAGAAAAAGATGCCTATCCATTCAGTGAAGGAGACGAAGAAGAAGATGAAAAAGAAAAAGAAAATGAAAATGAAGAAGTTGAACATGAGCATGAACACGAACACGTAGGTGAACCAGATACTCACTCAAAAAAGTACACAGAAGAACTACTTAACCGACCAGTAAAATATTCCACTTCCAAAAAATTAAACAAAAATAATGGCTCCGAAAAACAAAAAAAAAAAAAAGAAATTTTTTTGCCCATATTTGAAGAAGACATACTTTTAAAGCTTCAACAAAAAGTGAATGAAAAGTTGAACCGAGATGAAGATGAAGATATACATGCAGAAGAGGCATTGGAAGGAGTACAGAAGAAGGCGGACAGCATAGCAGAGACGAATGAACAGTTGAGAAAAAATGAGGATAAGTACCCGGAGAAGGAAGCGAATAAGTACACGGAGTGGGAAGCGAATAAGTACACGGAGTGGGAAGCGAATAAGTACACGGAGTGGGAAGCGAATAAGTACACGGAGTGGGAAGCGAATAAATACACGGATGTTGAACCAAAGGAATATGCCGAGGGGTCTAAAAATTGGAAAGATCATGATGATATGCATGATTTAAGTAACGACATACCCCTCGAGGTTTTGGAAATACAAGACATTACCGCTAAAGAAGAAGATGTACAAGATCAAATATGCAATGACAGGATTGAAGGGGTAACTGGTGCACCTAGAAAAGGCGTACACCTTGAATTGCACACTGGTGAGGTAAATGTAGTACCAAGTGACACAGTAAATGACGAAGTAAATGACGAAGTAAATGACGCAGTAAGTGACGCAGTAAGTGACGCAGTACGTGACGCAGTAAGTGACATCCCAAATGTAGTACCAAGTGATGTAGTAAGTGACGTCTCAAACGGTGCAATATGTTATGTCTCAAACGGTGCAATAAGTTATGTCCCAAACGGTGCAATAAGTTATGTCCCAAACGGTTCAATAAGTTATGTCTTAAACGGTGCAATAAGTTGTGTCCCCAAAGGTACAATAAGTGATGTACCTAATGAGGTAGTAAGTGACGTAGTAAGTAACGTCGCTAATGACTCAGCTAGTAATTCGGCTAGTGACATATCTAATATCGCCCCTAATGACAAAGTTTCGTATGAGTACAATAACATGCACGATGCTGTACACGAAGAAGATAATATTGACGTACATAAAAAAACAAAAGAAAATAAAATAAATTTAAAAAATAAAAATAATAATACTATATCTCAAAAAAATAATAATTATGAAATACAAAATGAATTTAACAAATTCACACAAAATAATGGAAAACAGCAAAATGATCAAAGGCAGAAAAATAGCGAAACGTGGAAAAATGATGGAAAACAACAAAACAACGAAGCGCTACAAAGAAGTGAAATGTCGGAAGTTAAAGAAGGAACACATGATAAAGAAATACATCCTTTTAATGAAGGTCACTCACTGCATGATATTCAAGAAGGCAATGAAATGCATAATGTATATAAAGAACATAAAGATGAGGAAACAGAAGAGGGTTCAGAAATACATAAAAGTATTGAAATCTATGGAGTATGTGAAAGGAAGGATTCTAAAAAAAATCAAGTTGGCATTGAATCAAAGGAGATTGATGATACACAGGAAATTAATAAAACACAAGAAAATTATGAAACACATGAAGCCAATGAAATACATGAATGCCATTTTACGAAAGAAATACACAAAATACAGGAAGGAAGTCAAGTACATGAAATTTATGAAACAAAAGGAAATGACCATGTACAAGATGTTCAAAAGGTGCAAGAATACCATCAAAATGAAGAACCGCTCGATGAAACAGATATTAAGGAAAAACTTAAGACTGCTGGATTATAAAATTTCCAAGAAATACAAAAAAATAATAAAATTAGCTAAAGTTGTGGAATGCATAAAATTAATGCAAACTTTGACACTTTCAAAACGCATAATGTTGTTGAAATTACTGAACAGCACACCTTGCAGACAAATACCCAAAAAGAAAATATTGCCGAGATACGAGAAATGGCCAAAACGCCTTAGATTATTAAACGAAGAGATGCGACAATATAAAGAGGACTTATATAAATGCAAACAACAAATGGATATTATAATAAAACATATAATGAATGATCGCGTTAATAAAATAATTGAAGCTTTATAAAACGGATCATCAATACAGAAGCGTAGGTGTAACGGAGGCACCAACAACCAGTAGCATTGAAGCAAATTAAAAAAAAAAAAAAAAAAAAGCAAAAAAAAAAGTAAAAAAAGAAGTAAAAAAGGAGTAAACAAGAAGTAAACAAGAAGTAAACAAGTAGTAAAAAAGTAGTAAAAAAAGGAGTAAAAAGATACATATAAAAACATGTAAAAAAATACGTATAAAAATAAGAATAAATATAAAAATGATAAAGGAGTATATATTTGCTCCAAATTTTTAAAATATATTTTCTACAAGAAAAATCGTAGCTAAAATGTATTTTTAGTAACACATATATACATTATGAATACTTATATATGTATGCATACACGTAAATATAATTAATATACATATATATAGCCAACCATAATTTCTCTTCATTTCCATTGCAATAAAAACATTTATGATGTTATATCCCCAGAAAAATGGAGATATACGCACGTGTGAATGAATGAATAAATAAATATAAATATATATATATATATATAATTAACACATAAATATATATGTTTATACATACATTGTATGTATACATATACCTATTGCGTGAACAATGTAGTATTTTATTTTTAAAAATTATTAAACTTTTTTTTCCCTTTTTCTGAATAGCAGTAAATAACTTTTTAAGTATTGTAAAATATTTTATCCTTTTTTCTCACATAAGTGCATATAATATAAAATTAAAAAAAGAGAAAATAAAATGAAAAATAAAATAAAAAATAAAATGAAAATAATAAAAAGGACCATATAGATCTGAAAAAATTGTTTTGAAGTTTCTATAGCTAACAAAATTTCCTTTAATTTTATACTTTATCGTTTTACCGTTTTGCCTTTTTCACTTCTTTCATTTTTCCTTCTCCACAATTTACCTATAAAATAAGAGAAGAAGCGTTTTTTAGAACAGCTCCCTTTACCTTTTGTGTTCTTTTCTCATTCATGTATGAAATTTCAATAAAAGCAAAAAATAATTTGAAATTTTTTAAAAATGGCAAATTATAGAAAAGCTTATCATGCCGGTTCTTGGTATTCCAAAAATGGTAATTTTATTTATGTATGCGGAGCAAGGAAGAAAAGTATAAAACACAATAAGAAGTGTAATGATATGGACTGCTAACTTTTTTTTTTTTTTTTTAAATACCAGATGATGTGTTGAGAAATAAAATAGATTTAATTTTTAAAAAAATAAGTTTCCAAAAACAAAATGTTAAAGCTGCCATATGCCCGTAATGTTTAATAAATTAGTTCATTCACCACTTGTACTCGCATAAATTGCACACACACGTGTGTGTGCATATGTGTGTGTGGATGTGTATAGATATACACGCATACCTACAAACATACATATACGTGGTATGATGATACACTATTAATTTTCTTCTTTTTAGTCACGCAGGATATGATTATGCTCTTGAAACAAATTCCCATGTTTATGCTTGTATTAACGTAGAAAATATGTTAGTAGAATATTTAACATGGAAATGAAAACAATTTCAAAATATATGAAGTTCATTTCTTAACAGTTCATAATTTGCTAACAGTTCATATTTTCTTAACAGTTCATAATTTGCTAACAGTTCATAATTTCAAAACTGTTCGCAACTTCTTAACTGTTCATAACTTCCATACCTTAAATGGTCATATAAATGGCTAATTTTTTTTCACTGCAGAAAGAGCATTTTTATTCTTGGCCCTAATCATCATATTTACAACAAGGGATGTTTGCTTCCACAAGTAGAAAAATACGAAACACCTTTTGGCTTTTTAGAAATAAATAAAGACAGTAATTACTTAATTACAATACGTATACATACATACATACATACATATTCATGAACACATGCTTACATACGAACATACGTACAAACATATATATGAACACATGCGTACATACGAACATACGTACAAACATATATATGAACACATGCGTACATACAAACGTATATAAACATAAGGATGCACATAATTGTTTTCCTACAACCCTCACTTTTGAAAATGCTTCAGTTATATCGGACATTATGAACAATGACACAAATGATTTATATGATTATATCGAGGATATGGATGATGAAGAAGAACATTCAATAGAAATGCAACTACCTTTAATAAAATATATAATTAAAGAGTAATACTAATATATTTATTTTCCATTCGTTTTATATTAAAAAGGAAAAAATAAAATAAAAAAAAAAAAAAATGAAACAAAATGAAGTAAAATAAAAATCACCTCTATATACATTTTACCATTTTACGATACAAATATTTTTCAGCAAGGACATTAAAATAATACCTATATACGTTGGATGCATAGGAAACGACCTTAAAAAAATAGACTTATTTTGTACGATTGGAAGAAAAAGCTAAAGATTTTTGGCACACACACACACATATAAATATATATATATATTTAGCTACGTAATGAAATGTTAAGTTTTTGTGCTCTTGTAGGTGCTTGTAGCGGAAAGCAGTATTCGTTATTGTTATATTTGTTGTATATTCGTTAAATAAATAAGTATATATATATATATATATATATATATATATATATATATTTATATTTATATTTATATTTATATTTATTTATTTGTTTTTATATATAGGCAATCCATTAAAAAAATATTTCCAAAATGAAGGTAACCTGTTTCTGTTTTCGTCTGACTTCTGTCACTATGGACGAAGGTTAATTTTATCATTAAAATTTTTTTTATTCATAAAATAACATGGATAAAAAAAAAGGCGCAATATTATTTGTGGCTACATTTGCCCACAGTCTTAACTATCCATGTGCAGCTTGCTACATTATGCTCTTACATTTTATGTATTATTTCTCACTTTTTTTTTTTTTTTTTTTAGATTTAGCTTTACCAATATACTCCAAAAATACGACGATAGGTACCTTTTCAAACAAATTGAGGTATGCCAAATTAGACGCTTTTAAAATGTATAAATGATTATTCATACAATTATTTTTTTTTTTTTTTTTTGTAAAAAATTTACAGAATATGGACAAGGATGCTGCTAGTATTATTAGTAGACATGACATAGTAGGTTAATATGCATAGATGAGATTAAATACACACATTTGCATTGATATATATATGTTTATGTGTGCACGACAAAAATGGTACAGTATGTACGTAGGGTTATAAATATATATTCCTAAATTTTTATGTGCACTTTTTTTTTGCCCCAATAAAAGGACAATGATGAACGTTCAATTTCCCCTTTTGTAGATTTTATAGATTATTTAAACAAAACTCGCAATACGATATGCGGATCGAACCCCATAAAAATTATGCTATTCGTAAAACATTAAAATGTAGTTTATTATATAAATGTGTGCACATATGCGCAAATGTACACATATATATGTATGTGTACCTACACATGTGCATGCGTCTTCTCATAATTCCCCCCCCTTTCAGCTGCTTCAAAATTATTCAGGAAATGTATCAACAAAATTGATGCATTACTCTCAGGTTTTATTTTATTTTGTTTCACTCAATTTTGTTTTGTTTTATATTATATTATTTTATTTTTTTTGACTCGTTTCATGCATTTACTTATATTCAAATGGAGTTTCTTTTAGGTTAACGTCGTTTATTTTTTGCAAACTTTTTATGTTTAGATTTATATAGATATATATACGTACATAAATATGTATTTATATATTTATATATTTATTTATTTATTTATTTATTTATTTATTTTATTTTATTTTTTTATTTTTTTTTTTTTTTTGGCAGTCTAGTCAGGCTAAAAACGCGAGCGACTCGTCCGTGTCTTATGCAGGAATTGTATCTTCCATTAATTAAACGATTCATTGCTTATTTAACGATAACTAGAGCTTATCTCATATTGTGATACAATTGACCCTAGTGGAAATATATGTGTCCTTCTGTCTGTCCGATTTATTTTATTTCATTCTACTATATATTATTCCGTTTTACTTCATCTCATTTTATGTTTTATTATTATTATTATTATTATTACTATTATTTTTTTTTTTTTTTATTGAAAAATGCAAACCCTTTACGATGAATTGATCTGTACACATTTTGAAGAGCCCCATATGTTTGTAAGTATCAAATAATAAGTAAAATTTAAATGTAAAAATATTTATTTTTATTATAAACCTTTTCATAGTCTTTCGCTGCGTTATATGATACATTTTTTTACGCTATGTTATTATTGTGCTATTTCGTTTTTGTCTTAATCTGCTTTTGCAATGACAAATTCATTGAAGTTCAGGAAAAAATGAAATAATATAAATATAATACATAGAATTAACAAATAATAAAAACAATTAAATAAATAAAAAAAATTAGACATAATAATAATAATAATAATAATAATAATAATAATAATAATAATAAATAATGGAAAAGTTAAACAAATTGAACTCCACCAACTTATCCAAATTGCGACAAGCAAAAGTGTACTTTAAACAATCGAATGAAAAAATTAAAAATTACCAGAAAAATTCAAAAATGAAAAATTGTAAACAGAATATATAAGCCCATATGCACATATGCTGTTTGATGACAAAACATGAGAAACAAAATTTTAACACGATAACTATTACGATGACTATAAGGAAATTATATTTGTATGTATCTTTCCCTGTCTTCACTATGTAGCTGCTCAACATAATGGACTCACTTTGTTATGTTCAAGTTATGTGTAAAGGATATACGTGTTATTTTTTGGATGTCTATATTTTTTTTTTTTTTCTTTTTTTTTTTCTTTTTTTTTTCGAGTTTATCTCTTTTTTCCATTTCCTTTTTCTTCACTTGGTTTAGTTTGTCTTTTCCGTCCTGGCATGTCAGTAACACATATTCCCCCCATCTGTCAACATTTAAATCTTCCACAATTTTATGCTGTTTAACACTGTCTAATTTTTTTTGAATTTTCCCCAAATAGCCTTTACCCTGTACGTGAATATTTTTTTCCTTATGCATGTTATTCTCGTCAACATCAATGATGCTTTTACTTGAGATTTGCTTTTCATTCTGTTTACCTGCATCCATGATCTGCTTCATAAAATTAGCTTGTTCATGTATTTCTTTATCATTTTGGGACTTTACAAATTTGTTAATAAATAAATGTTTTGAAAAAAAATTTGGATAACTAAAGGAAAAGAAATTTTTTAAATAAGTATTTGTATTATGATTACCATATTCCAAACTTGTCCTGTATGACCAATATAAAGCACCATTATTTTCAATATTTACAAAAGGGTGCTGATTAATGTTTTTACTTTTTAAAGAATAATTATCTTTATTCAATGTTGCTTTACTTTTATTCTCGAGCTGATGTTTACATTTATATTTTAATGTAACTACTAAACTGTATATATTATGTAAGGGTGATGATATTTGTAAATTATTTTTTAGTAATTTTTCTAAAAAGCTTAAAGAATTCAACGTCGTGTAGGAAGAATGTTCAGATATATTTATATTTTTTAGAAGATAGAAAAAGATACTAATATAGTTATAAAAATAAATTTTTTTAATTTTTTTTAATATATGTACAATATTTTTTTTTTTTTTATTATTCATTTTTATAGCTGATATGTTCATTAAAAAATTTTTGGTCAGAAACAGTTTTAACAAATAATTTACATTTATATATATCTTGGTTTTCTTTATATCAATATCATGTATATAAAGTAATAATTTCTGTTCCTTACTTTGTGTATTTACTAATAAACTTTTAGAAAAACTAAAATCTTCTAGCTCATTCAAAATTTCCCTTTCTTCATATTTTTTCCCTTGTACTATCTTAAAAAGTGTATAAAAAATATTTAAATTTCTTTTTTCCTCACATTTTAAATTGTCTATCATATGGTAATAACTTATCTTCTTACAAAAATACTCGTAGCACAAGGGAACGACATTAATAAAGTAATTGTAGTCCAGGGTTAGTATTAAGCTAGCTATTTCTATGGATAAATTTTTTATAATTTCTTTTTTCTCATTTTTTATGCTTTTTTCTGACTTTTCCTGATTATTTCTAATTTTTCCTGACTTTTCCGTATTTTTCCTAATTTTTCCTGACTTTTCCTGATTATTTCTAATTTTTCCTGACTTTTCCGTATTTTTCCTATTTTTTCCTGACTTTTCCGTATTTTTCCTAATCCCTTCTAACTTTTTCTGAATTTTTTTTTTTCCACATTTTTTTTCCTTAATATTTTCAATAAACTTTAAAATATTGCTAATTTTGAATTTTTTAAAATTCGCCTGGTTAATGCTCTTCTCAACATTTTCATCAATAATCTTTCCTTCCTTTCTTCCTTTCGACTTCTTCTCCTTCTTGTAATAATAATACGCACTGTATAATGAGGCGTACTCTCTGTTCCTTGAGAATTTATTTGAATTGATTATACATGTGCTTTCCTCCTCCGAAAAGGTAACTCTCCTGGGTTGTCCTTCCCCCCTGCGTTGTATTAACCCATCCGTGCAGCTAATCTGGTCTGTGTATACCGCAGTACTTATCTGATTTACGTCTCCCCTATTGCTAATCAGGTTCACATCCACCATGTGTTCATCCCCTTTCCTATAATTTTTCTTCCCCCTCCTGGAAAACTCTTTAATATCACAACAAGCATGGAGTATATGTAGCGTGTTGTAAATATGCTTGTACTTCATCAGTCTCTGTTTATACAAATCAATGCTGATTTTTATAAAATTTTTTTCATTGTTATTATATTTCGTTAAAATGGTGTAATTATTTTCAAAGCTTTTCTTGTTATATGAGTCAACTTTTATTATACACATGTTGTCTATTAATACTAATATTTTTTTATAAAAATCGGTAAAGTTAACACATATCGCTAATACACCGCTTTTCAACATATTAAAAAGATGTTTATACAATTCTATATTTTTCATATAATTACTAAACAGGTACGAATAATACTGACAGTACATATTCTGTTTCATTACTTTGTATATAGTACCAATTGTTTTCTTCTTCGACGATAATGTGAAGCTGCTATTCTCTCTAATTATGTTACTCCTACCTGACCGTGTCATGTTAAAGAGAGGGTCTAAGTAGTCTCTTTTTTCGTATGAACATTTCAAAAGTTCAAAAGGGTTTCCCGGAAAGGTGTTCTTCCTCTCCTCGTCGATGTGATTGATTGAGTTGCAATTATGGCGGTGGACATGCCCATTCCTATAGACACTTCCGCTGTCATTATTGCTATCATTATTGCTGTCATTACCTCTGTCATTACCTCTGTCATTACCTCTGTCATTACCTCTGTCATTACCTCTGTCATTACCTCTGTCATTACCTCTGTCATTACCTCTGTCATTACCTCTGTCATTACCTCTGTCATTACCTCTGTCATTACCTCTGTCATTACCTCTGTCATTACCTCTGTCATTACCTCTGTCATTACCTCTGTCATTACCTCTGTCATTACCTCTGTCATTACCTCTGTCATTACCTCTGTCATTACCTCTGTCATTACCTCTGTTATTACCTCTGTCATTATTGCTGTCATTGCCGCTCTCACTGACGCCGAAACTCCTGCTGATCGCATCGAGTACCATGTTCTTTCGGCTCCTCTTGTCCGATTTCAAATCATACAGAGATAAGAGTTCCTTGTCGCTACTTCTCTTCCTGCTATGAGAGTAATTTTCCGATTGTTTGATATATACTTTATTTCTCCTAACATAATCCTGTTCAAAAAATTGTATGCACTTCTTTCTTTTCATCAAAATTTTGTTATTAAAATATTGAAAAGTATAAAAGTTCAAAAATATTTTGCTCAAGTGCAATTTTTGCTGCATGTTTTCTACTGTTGTCGAATGGGTCGAAATATCCTCAAAATTGAAAAAAAAGTTTAAACTTTTAATGTAAATTTTCACATTTAGTAAATCGTTACTACTTAATCCATATAAATTATTTATATAGATGGTATTCGACGTGCCCACAGTCTTTGCATGGTTCGCATGCTTCTCATCCTTTTCATCATTTGCGTCTTTCTTCTTCTGCTTCTTCCTATTATTATTATTATTACTGTGTAGCAAATAATGTTCTGCTGCGTGAACTGAACTCCTTTTCATTTCTTTATTCATTAACGTGTTAAAAAAGTATTCAATGGATAGTATATTTTTTAAAAAGGTGCACTCCTTCATTCCGTCGATAATTATGTTTACTTCGTTATTTTTGTTTACAATTATATCACAGCAGAACTTCACTAGGTAGAGATCATAGTAGGTTATCTGGCTTCCCCTCTCGCCACGACGCTTAAGGTGGTTACTGCGGCTGGTATTGAAGTTGTTACTGAAGTGGCTACTGCGGTAGTTATCACATCGGTTGTCACTACTACAGCTACAGCTGCTAGTACACCGCTTGGTGCTTTTACCCACCAGCCTTTCCGAATACCGAGCTAAGTGCATTTTCCGCTTGGTTCTGAACCCCGCCGCTTGATCAATTTTATTCTTTTTTAATATAAACGAGTAAAAATAAAAACATGACACAAGGTTACACATTAAAGTAAGTTTCATCATGTGAAAATTTTGCACCAGTTGCACATCTTTTAACAAGTGAATATAATTTCTGATAGAGTAATATTTACATAAATTTTTATCCAACTTGAAAAGCATATTCAATTTTTTACTTATCATAATGAACTTTGGAAAATAAAAAAAAAAATGCTTCTCTTCTTTAAAATGTATATATTTCGTACTAACAAAAAAGAGGTAATTACATTTCAATGGACTAACAAAAAAAGGAACTCCTAAATTATTTAAAATGAATATCTTTCCATTTTTAAAAGTTTGTTCATTAATTATTTCTTTATAATTATTTAAAATTTGTCTATAAATGTTATTTCTAAAAATAGAAAAATTCGAAAAGTCCTTTTGTTTAAACTCATTATATGTACTTAACACATGTTCATAATCCTCAGCCTTCAATTCCTCTTCTTTTTCTATTCGTCCTTCTTTTTTATCTTTTCTATTATTCAATGTACTGCTATTTTTGTTTGTTATATTTTCAGTAAAGATATTTTTTTTTTTTTCCCCTTCTTGACTATGCATTGTTCTTACTGCTCTCCCCCACTGGGTCAAACCGCGATTACTTCCATTATTGTCATCGACGCTATGTGGTGTGGGAATATTTAACAAATGATGGTCTATTCCCTCAGTAGGTACACGTGTTGACATATATTCAATCGGAATAATAGTTCTCTCAAAGATAAATAAATTTTTTCCTTCTAATGTGAATGGTACTTTTTTAATAAATATATAGTGCGTCTTATCCTTTTCCAGGGAGGTAATATAAAATAGTCGTTCCTTAATAAGAGTTAAATATTGATTATTTTTTGTAACAATATGACAATATTTGTGCATGTAGAAATATTTATTCATGTTTTTATACATCTTCATATATTTACTTCTTATATTTTTTTTCTCCTCTATTTTGAAAGTCCTCATATAGTAAGTATAACCTTTTAGTATTTCTATGACCGACTTGTAACTAACTACTTTTTTTACTTCTCTTCGTTTTGAAGAAGTTCCTTTTTGTCGATATGCTTCCACACCTCGATGTGCTCTGGTCTTCCCAATTGTGAGGCTGATAAAATCCCATGCACTTTTATTCTTAATTTTTAATTCTTTCATGTTCATACTTTTTAAAAAGTGCACGTTATTTCTAGATTTCCTTGAGATGCGTTTTTTCTCAAAAAAAGATGAAAACTTGATAAGGTAGTTTCTCCTCCTTCTATTTTTGTGTTTATCCCCCTTGGCAATTATACTCCCTTTTGTTGTTGCATTCGTAGAAGCTAGTACATCATCCTCACTGGAATGGGAAAAAAGGGAATACTCGCTAAAGTTTAAGTTATCACTTCTATTGGAGTAGTCTCCTTGGAGGATATCTTCTTGATTGTTATAAGCATCTTTACTCAGATGATTGTAACTCTCGTTCCCCATACACATCGAGTTGAACAAACATGTTTGCTTCTTTCTCTTAATCTGATATGCCTTTTCCATGGATTCATGATCCTTCAATTTAAATTCAAAATTGTATTTAGTCAAATTAACTAAGATAATATATGGATAAAACTGTATAAATGATAAACTAAACGAATGAAATCTGAAACTTTTCACACTAACTGTAATGTAATACCCATTCAATAATATAACTTTTGTATATGGTTTATTAATATCATAATATATAGCATCTGGATTTAGAATTTTGGTATTCGTACATACTACAAAACGATGATTAAAACAATAATTTTTTATATACTTAATATTCTCCTTTGTTTCTTTAAAATTCTTTTTTTTATTTATTTTAACTGTGTCATCTTGAAAACTAATTTTATTTTTAATCAACGGAGGTAATACAAATATGGTCTCTTTATAATTTGTACATGTTTCTTTCAAATGATGTTTTTTAAGTTCACACTTAAAAACTAAGTCGTCCACAAAATTATCTTCCTCATTCATTACATGGTAATATAACGCTTTTTTCGTGTAGTTATACATATTGTACTTACTTATGAAGGAAATATTGTACATACACTCGTACAGGTATACATACACGATAAAATACAAATTTTGGAACTTCATTATTTCGTAGAAAAGAATTCTAGGGGAGTTCTCCCCTCCGCCGCTCCTGCTGTCCAGGCTTCTGATACTGTTACTACGGTCACTACCATCACTGCTGTTGCTACTTTTATTACTTCCATTATTTCCATTACTGCGCACATTGCCACCCCCGTTGTAGCTTTTCTTCCTGGAGGACCCACCCCGCTTAATGAAGCCATTTGCCTCACTAGACACACTCCCACTTCTTCTCATGTCCAAACGATTGTAGTTTTTCCTTATACACTTTCGAGTAAAATACTCCTCATTGTTTATCTTAATAAATCTTATCCACTGTCTATAAAAGGAAAGACTGAAATTCAAAATGATGTTATGTAAAAAGCAAAAGTCGTACACATTTACATAATCATAACTGCTTATACTGTATGTTTTTATACTTCCTTTTTCTCTTTTTAGCAACACGTTGATGTTAAATGGAGTTAAATTGTTAAGTCTCATGCTGTTCTGTATTAATACAACATTCACATTTTTTTTAATAGCATTAAATAGTAGAAAAGTTTTAGAATAATCTGTTTTTCCCCCAGCAGGTAATTTTCCCTTTTTTTTTTTATCATCCTCCGAGGATGGGATGACCACAAATCTGCCGTTTGTTCGAGAGGGGAGCTCGTCAACTTCGTGCTTGTTCCGCTTTTCAACCTCTTTCTTATCCTTATCCTTTGCCCGTTTCTCACTCTCAACCTCTTTCTTATCCTTATCCTTTGCCCGCTTCTCACTCTCAACCTCTTTCTTATCCTTATCCTTTGCCCGCTTCTCACTCTCAACCTCTTTCTTATCCTTACCCTTTTCCCGCTTCTTATTTTCTTTCTCTTCATGTACTATGGAGGGACCTCCCTCTCCCTCGATGTTCCTCTTTGTTAAGTAAAAAAAATTACAAAGAAGATATCGTTCAATATTGTGGATATCTCTATACACGAACATCTTAAGGTTCAACATATTGTTATACTTAATTTTGTTGCTTACATAAATTTCTTGGTCTACTTTTAAAATGAGTTGAATATATTTACATCTTTTTAGAAAATGATAAGGGACACTAAAGAGTTTTTGTTCATCCTTCACAATATATGTATTAAACGTTTTGTTCTTTATAAATTTCAACTTCATATTGATATCATATTTTTTTTTATTTCTCTCCCCCGAATTTGTACTTAGTGATACCATCCTCTTAACATATTTACTGTACAGTATATATACAAGAAAATGAGGATAAATGTTAATACATCTTTTATGCTCAAGAATACTTATGTGCACATGAATGGAATTCTTTTCGTTCATTTTATGATGAGTCTTCCAGAAACTCTTATTTGTGTCTTTTAATAGAATTTTCTTCCTCACATTATTAGTGCTACTGAAATTGCTACTATTATTACAATTGGCACTATTATTATTATTATTATTATTATTATTATTGCTGTTATTATTACCATTTGTGTTACTATTATTGCTCCCATTGCTTCTACCACCATTGCTACCACTACAGCTCCCATTATCACGATCTACGCAGTATATACTCAACATATGCAAATCCTTACTCATGATCATATTTTCCTCATTGTGCTTAAGATAACCTATATTATTATCTTCGTACATATATTTTATATTATAAAAGGTGAAATTCCGAATGATTATATATTCCTTTAAAAAGGTCTCTTCACATGATAAGAAGAAGCTTCGAAAGTCCCGCACCTTCCTTTTCCTGATTACATTGTTTCTTAATTGAAATATGACATAATATTCATTGTATATAAAATAATTTTGCACAAAATGAAATTTAAGTAAAAAAATAAAATTCATAATACTTTTATTTAAATTTATATTTATATCATCTTTAATATGTATAATAAGTTTATTCTTGTTATTCAAACTATAGTAACAGGTCATGTCAAACGGTTCAATAAATGATACTCTTTTAGATTTATGATAAACAAAATTACGAATATCTTTTATATCTATTGCTAGCACATTTATCTGCTTACAATTCAAAATAATTATTAACTTGTTCATATTTTTATTTGTGTAATTATTCCATATCTTCACACTGTTATTAATACTATTCAAAGAAAATATATCATGCGCACATACCTTAGTAACAAAAAAAATCTTTACCACATCTATACTAAGGCTGACTTTGTTTTTTGTTCTACACCTCTTCATGCATGCAAACTTGTTTTTGAATTTTCTGCACTGACGGTTGCAAGGACTGTTGCAAGGACTGTTGCAAGGACTGTTGCATCGATTGTTGCATCGATTGTTGCATCGACTGTTGCATCGACTGTTGCACGTATTTCCGAATGACATATAGGGGATATCTTGTTGTCGCTCCTTCTGGGGTGCTTTTCTTCTCCACTCTTCCTCATCACCTTGTACCTTAATATTTTTTGTAAACTTAGACGATATAACAACATTTTTATACTTGTATGTACACGAATAAACTTTATCTGTCCTTAGTTTCTTGTTTAAGTAATGCACGTCTTCTACAAAGAATCCCAATATTAATAAATCATTGTTGTTAATACAAAGAGATAAATTGCTTACAATTAAATTTACATCGTTTTTGCAACATACTGTAACCATTTTTTCCCTCCTTTTGCGTTTCTTCTCCTTTGTACTATTCCTCTGTGTATGAGCTGCCGATACACTGTTTAAATCTCTTTTAATTTTGTAAATTTCACTACTGCAAATTCGTTGATTTAACTGTAGACTTTTCTCAGTATTACCATGCTTACTTCCATGCTGGTTCACATGCTGGTGTACACCCTCTGCAACATGCTCATAACTTCTATGGAAAACGTTGCTACTAATTTTATTCTTTTCATTACGATTACAATTGTTACCATCACCTGCATTGTTCATAAATAATTTCCCGCTAAATATATCTCTGCTCAGCATAACGCTGTTTCGTTTAATTGCGCGAAGGAGGTTGCTCCCGTTCATTAAGCTGTAGCTATCTTCAGTCATGTAATGCTCCATAGGAGGGTACCTTTCATCATCATCATTATCATCACTGTTACTATTGTCGTCATCATAACGATCACTATAGCTATCATTATATCCACCACCATCATCATCATTATTATTAGAAGTAGAAGTAGTTACCACCCTAGTCTCTGCCGCAGCTGTGTAATTCTGTTCCCCAATTCTTCTACTCCCCTCCCCATTTAGCATTTTCCATGATGATTCTCTTTCGCTTAACTGATAACTCACTTTGTTGAAGAAACACAATATGTTTATCATCTCGACAATGTTATATACGCAGTACCCCTTGAACGATATGATATTAATTTTGTTTCTGTTCCTCTGGTTAGGTTTATCATCTATCGAAACATCACTTGGCAATAATTTAAATTTGTAAATATTTGTTAAGTTTAAATAAAATTTATTATTTTTATAATCATTTGAAAAATCCACTATTTTATCTACTTTTACTATATTTATTACTGAACAATGATGGGGATTGACACTTGAATGAAGCAAACCACAGCTTATTTTTAGCTGATCTAGCGAAGAATTGATGCTTGTTTTGTTCATGTAAACACGCTTCTTTTTTTTTTCTTTCACTCTTTTTTTCTTTATCTTTTTTTTTTTCATATGTACGTTGCCCTTCGACAAGTTATCCTGTTTTCCCCAATTACCAACCACTTTGTTTTCACCTGTTCCCACGTTTTTAGCATTTTCCACATATTCATCTCTTCTATCTATTTGCCTCTTCAGGAATTTTTTCTTTTTTTTTTCCTTTTTCTCTATATCAACTTTTAAGTTCGTGCTTATCACCATATCGTATAGGAATACTCTATTCTTTGCACTGTCGTATATATATATATTTTTTTTTTTTTTTTTTTTTTTAGAAAAAGGAACCTTTTGTTTTTCCATCCCATTTACCTCTCCCAAATTGGAAGAACAATACATAATACCGTTTTCATTTGTGTATTTAAATTTCCTTATCCCTGCAAGAAATGACAATGTATCACTAACAGTGTTATCCTCATTTTCATCTTCACTACTTTTGTTATTTCTCAAACCGTTATTACTACTACCCATGCGTGGGTAGATGTACACACTGGGATGCTCTTCACTGTGGTTTCTTAGTTCAAAGCGAGTGCTTCTATTCTTTTCCTTAATATGCTGTTCCTGGATGATTACATCATTATTTGAATCTATTTCCTTTACATAATTAACTGCGTAAGTTGATGCTGAAAGTAAGTGGAGATATAAATTTACAAAACATAATTTAAAATCATATGACACGTTAAACTTTTCCTTATTCATAGGAGAAGAAAAGCTTTTTTTCCTATTTATCCCACTATTCGTTAAAAGTTGGTATAGCTTCGAAATCCTTGTGGGGTTCATAATTTTGTTTAAATGGATAAGTGTGTATAAAGGGAAATATATAAAAACATTTTTATACACATGCTTTTTTAGTGCTATTTTCAAGAACGCTTCCTTTTTTGCTACGACATATTTTATAAGCACGCACATTTTTCTTTCACTCTTATTACCATTTATACCAATTTTACCTTTTCTATCATTCATACCACTTCTTTCATTTCCTTCATCTTTTTTATCGTTATGTTCGCTTAGTCCACTGTCATTTAGACTCCTCAGCTTACGCAACAAGTAGCCTGCCTCTACTCCTTTGCAATATTCACTTAAAAATATATTATTTTTAATTTTAAAGAAATCTGTTTCATTGCGCTTTGCACTACAATAGTATTCATCGAGAACATGTTTTCTGTTATTTAATAACAAGTCCTTAAAAAATTTACTAAAATCTGTCTTGTGCATACTTATTTTGGACTTATCATTAGGTCTACCACTCCAGGTATATCTGCACCTTCGTTTAGCTTTTTCCACAGGGTTCTCTTTGTGGGTGACGTCCTTCTTTTCCGTTTCTAACTCTATTGGCATAGTTTGAAGCATCGACCGCTTATCCCACTTATACCACCAACTCAATTTCTTCAATTTCCCCCCATTATGCTTCTTGCATTGCCTAACCCACCATCTCGACTTCCCCCCCTTCACAACGTCCTCTAAAAATTGGACCCTCTTCTTCTTACTCTCGTAACTGCGTTTCTTCATTTTACCATTGTAACACGTTTCATACAGTTGTATGTCGTTCTCCACCCCCTCGGAGTAGAATAACCACTGTTCAGTGGGACCTTTCCTCACATGGTCTACATCGTTCATATGATCAACATCATTCACATGATCAACATCATTCACATGATCAACATCATTCACATAATCAACATCATTCACATGATCAACATCATTCACATGATCAACATCATTCACATGATCATCATCATTCACATGATCATCATCATTCACATGATCAACATCATTCACATGATCATCATCATTCACATGATCAACATCATTCACATGATCATCATCATTCACATGATCATCATCATTCACATGATCATCATCCCTCACATGGTTAACATCCCTCACATGATCATCATCCCTCACATGGTTAACATCTTTCGCGCCGCTCCATTTCTTCCTCGATCTATCAACATACATATATGCTTCCCTTCTTGCAGTGGCCTTAATTTTAGTATTATTATTCTGTTTCTTTAAAAAAAAGAGTAAAGCATTCAAGTAAGTCAATCTATTTTTCTCAGATAAGCTACTAAATATTTCGAATATGTATAAATTTCTGTCCGAGTTAAAATAGCTATTTCGTGTAAAAATAATTAATTCATCCAACACATTAATATACTTAAAATTATACTCAGATATGCCTTTCATTCTCGTGTAGTCATTTCTACTTAATACCCCTTTAAAAGATTTAAAAAAGGCACCTATAAACATTTTCATATTACGCGTGTAAAGAAAAATAAACACATTCTTTACCTTCAATTTCATACTATTCAAGTAACTGAGCAACTCCGCATTGGTAGGAGAAAAGCTATCATTATTATAATTACTATTACTACTGGACTGGTTCCTATTACTAATACCATTGCTTCTATTGTCATCTTGTCTATCTTTTCGTTTACAGATAGTCCCTTTCTTTTGATGAACATTTACTCTAGGCTTTGTCTCTCTACTGCTACATCTTTCCTCCCTTTTACACTCTTTCTCTATGTACTTCACTTCTTTTCTTATTCTTTTGGTGTTAATTTTACTAATAATACCTGCAATGCGTTTGTCGTAGTCCTTTATCATACTATATCTATGCATGCATTTCCTGCTTCCTTCACGTTCTACACATCGACAACTAGAGCTTCCACGAACACCACACACTGCATCACTACCTCCTTTCGCTCTGATCTGATAAAAGTTCATAAGTGCCCCCACTTCGTCCATCAACCTTAAAATGCTACTATAAAAACGAATTAACGATACAATATTCCCTTCATTTAGAAAAATGTAAAAGGAAGAATTACTCTCGTTGCTCTCACCTCTCTCTATATCAATCCTGCTACTATTTGCACTAATGAAACTGTTCTTGTATGATTTGGTCAAGATCTTTATATTGAAGCCACTGAAGAAGTTACTTCCCCTTTTTAATTGACACTGTGCTGAAGAGAAATCATTTTTGCACGTAATTTTTCTCTTCTTAACATTTCTTATGGCATTTAGAATAAAATTAATCTTTTGTTTGTGTCTACTCATTTTCATAGGATATCGTGTCTGTATAGTTAACTTTTTCTTCTTGTTTTTTATTTTCTCTCCTGTACTTAGAACTTTAATTTTTTTTTGTTTCTCTTTTTCTCTACTCCACAAAAAGAAAAACCCGAATTGCTTAAAATTGGCCATACTGGACAAGGTAAATTTTATCCGAACAAAAAAGTGTAAATAACGAGTGTGGAAAATAAGAAAATTTTTTTCATCTCTTAACCCTTTTATATAAACATTCACATTATAGAAACAGGCATGGAAGTGGTAAATAAAATCGATAAACCCTTTATACTCTGTGGAATTATGACCAGTTCGATGTAAAATGTATGATAGTCTCTTAATTGTTAGAAGTAATGTTTCTTTTTTTTTTCTTCGCCTCGTTTGGTCCTTCCTCCTTCCCTCCACTATGCCCTCCTCCTCTTTGCTCTTCTCATTGCTCTTCTCATTGCTCTTTTCATTGTTTCTCTTTTCCTCATGCGCAAAAAACACACATGCACACTCGAAATGATTTAAATTAATGTAAATCTTCTTGATGGTACATAATCTGTAAAGGGCATGGTACCACATTATCATGTTTAGCCTTGATATATCCTTATAATTACTCCTTTTCTTCTTATAAATCTCATGAGAATATTTCTTTTTTCTCTTCATATAATGGACATTTTCCCTACCTTGTGTATCACCCATGGCCAATTCATCAAAATAAAAAAAAAATTTTAAAAAAGAGCTATTAAATGTTTTTATCAACAATTCTAAGTAATACTCTAAAGAATGGATAAAATTGACATGACTAAAAACTCGAACCTTTTCACAGTTCAAATACAACACCGTATTATATATATCCGAAAGGATAATATTCGTTTTTTCTGTTTTTATAAATATTATTTTTTTCGTTGTTCTATCCTTTTCCACTATCGTACGCACATCATCACCACCATTACCACCTCTACCATTCTTCTCCAGTGCACTCCTTTGCTCGTCCTTTGCTATGTTAGCACTACTTGCAGGTAAATTGTTTGTTATATGAGTATCTGCACCAATACTACTACCCACTTCTTCTATTGTACCATTCCCCTGTCGTTTTACACTTACACCAACACTTCTTACATCATCATACTTAACAATGGAAAAACTACTTATAAAAAAATTTAAAAAAAATTTACAAACATAGAAATAATTTTTTATACCATTTTTTAAACAAGTTGACATGTTAAAAATGGTCCTTTCAACATTCCCTTTCTTACAATAAAGTGAGTCCATATTGTTCACTTTTCCCCTTTTCTTTACATACATCATACTGTTGCAGTTAGTATACCCTTCACCTCTTTTTTTCTTTTCCTTTCCATCGAATGATAATATATCTACATGTGTCCTAGCTTCTATACTTACATAGTCGATTCTTGATTTTATAATAATGTAGCTAATCTCTATTTTAAAATGTGTTCGAGCGAAGTTTGATAAGTAGTTTTCGTTGTTCGAATGTACATTCAGTGCATTTCTATCGTGAAAGAGAAAAAAAATGTTTATGCGTTTATATACAAAATAAAACAAAATTTTTTGTATCTTTTTCACAATTATATTATAAAAAATATTCTTATTTTTAATCAGTTTTAAGAAGTATGTTTCCGGGGAGTACATATTTAAAAGGGAAATTTTGTTGTATGCTTTTTTTTTTTTTTTTTTTTTTTTTTTCTTCTTCGAGCATTCTACAGCTTCATTGTTCATCATTTTTGAGTAATACATATATATATAGTAAAACAGGTTAATGAAGAAATCGTATATATATATATCTAACTTTTCAAAATGAAAGACGACTAGATGTTTGCTCTTTGCTTTGTACTTTTGTGTTCTTTCATCGTATGTGAGATGGCAACTGTGCCTCAAACTAAGCGCGAATCGATCATTACACACACTGCTTCGACCTCTACAATTATGATTACCACAATTTGTACATTTTTCTTTTGCTCGCTCCTTCAGTTTTTGTGTCTTCCCATTTATCCGTTCATGCATCTGTTCATACGTCTGTTCATGTGTCTTCCTACGCTTCCCCTCTTTACATTTCCTTAGCTCGACTATTCCCCTTCCTGGCTTTTCGTCAACAAATTTATACACATGCAGTCCTTTGCACAAAACAAAAAGAAGAGGTATCACATTAATATAAAAATCAAACAAAAGAAAAAAGTTGTTCATACGTAAATTATTTAAAAGCACGAACGTGGATTTTCCTGCTTTATTTGTACATTTTTTCACGTAAAAGTGTATATCAATATTTTCGATTCTAAACCTCAAGTAAAATATATCCACTCGTTTGCCGCTATTATTTGTTTGCTTATTGGCTAATTGATTCGACATATTCATTGCAAGAGAACCACTACTCCAGTTAGAGAAACTTAACACGTTCAAGATTCTTCTTTTCCTTTTTGTCTTCCTTTCTGTCATACTTTTTATAATTCCATTTTGTGTATTGCTTCCAAAAAAAAAAAAAGAATTAAAGTTACTACACAAAAATTTTACGTTTGCATTTTTACACAAACATAAAAAATATGTAATACTAAAGGAGGTAGTCATATGTTCAACGTCATTCTTTTCTTCATCTAGTACATCATTGGCATCAAAAAAAATTTCCAAAGCACTTAATAACATATCTAATTCATTCTGTAGTGTAAAATCGCTTTCTCTAAACATGTGTATTTTTAAAAAGCTATATTGTTCTCTCTGCTCAAGTGTTAGTACCATATCCATATCACTTTTTTCCTCATCTTTCGCAGATATAAACACACTTTTGTCCTTTTGTTCTTCATCATATAATGTACATTCTGTCAATTGGTCCCTATCCTTGTCATTAAAAAATATACACTTGAGTACTCTCAAAACTTGGCTGTTACATTCAACGACTAGCGAAATTATTGAAATTTTTATTTTCCACGATTTTATTTTTTCAAGCGATAAAAATAGGCAGAACGGGAAGGCCAAAATGTGCGTGCTTTTGTTCTCTTGAACGTATGAATATATGTTTGTTACTTTGCAAAATGCGTGCACTTTGTTATTGGTATAGCGAATGCAGTTGTGATGCCGGGTAGTCCAATTATAGCGGAAGTCGTTGTGATGGCAGATGTTACTGTCATTGTAGACGCTGCGCTCACTGTTTACCCTTTTCACAAAAAAAAAATTATTGCGCGGCAAGGATTTTACGAACGCGGAGTTTTCCCTTGTATATGATAAAGAAATAGTATCAAAACATACAAGAAAGGAGGGTGTGTTACGCTTCTTCAGCTCTAATTTCCCTCTATTAATATTTGTACTTACATTAATGGAAGGAGTATTATTCCTGTTCATAATATATTTTTGTTCCTTTGTTTTTTGACCATCCTCTGTTTCCAGCAAATAGTGAAGAACAAATAAATCCACTTCAAGTATATTATCAACTAGCTCAAAGAACTTATCAATTTTTTCAATAATTAAATTAATGCTTTCAATTTGTATGTTAATGTTATTATAAGTTTCACGATGTTTCCTTCTTTTTGTTACCATCCTCACATAAAGG
Source organism: Plasmodium malariae (assembly GCF_900090045.1). Classification (NCBI taxonomy): domain Eukaryota; phylum Apicomplexa; class Aconoidasida; order Haemosporida; family Plasmodiidae; genus Plasmodium; species Plasmodium malariae. The sequence goes on along the minus strand of NC_041779.1, from coordinate 1,303,217 downwards.
CAGTGATTACTCTTCCCCTTGGACTTATCACTAACACTATACTTATTAACTGAACTATGTGGAAATATCCCATTTGTTAATAAAAAATTATTTTCATGATTTCTATTATAAACAATTTTATTTTGTGAAGACCTTTTGTTAAAGATGAACACTTTGTCTTTTTTCCTGTGTAAACTTAAAATTAATTTAGAACACGATTCTGTTACAAAAAAAAGATCAACAAATAAAATAAAATCTTGTATTGTGTACAGACATTTCATTTTCCTTTTATGAATCCACTTTTCTTCTTTAATGGATAAAAAGGTGCTCATATTTTTGTAATAACAGAAGAGGTAGTCACTAGCACTGTATAGGTAACTCACCATAAACTTATCTATATTTATATCTATTTCAAAATATTTCCTTTTCCTCATTTTATGTGCATATTTTCGTTTATTCATTCTGGGACTACTTCTGCAAAGTCTCAGTTCACTTCCACAGTCATGTTCATTCGTTGGGGTCTTCTTCCCGTCAATTCTACTAACACTTCCTTCTTCGATGTTTTGCTCCCCTCCGTAGGAAGAAGATCCATTAGAGGCATTACAGCAACTGGAGCCATTGAATCCATTAGAGGCATTACAGCAACTGGAGCCATTGAATCCATTAGAGGCATTACAGCAACTGGAGCCATTGAATCCACTGGATCCATTATAGCCATTAGAACCATTAGAGCCATTGAATCCATTAGAGCCATTGAATCCATTAGAGCCATTGAATCCATTAGAGCCATTGAATCCATTAGAGCCATTGAATCCATTAGAACCATTGAATCCATTAGAGCCATTGAATCCACTAGAGCCATTTTTTTTATTACACGACAAGGGAAGGGTCCCTGACAACGACTTGCACAATGGCTGCAACTTCTGCTGACGGCTGGAACGACTGCTACGCCTGTTGGCAATCCGTTTCCCCCCTTGACACATCAAACGAAACGTGTAAAAATATTTATACAAAAACAAAAACAATTCGTACATGTTATTCTTGCTGTCATTTAAAAGGTTGAAATGGATGCATGGAGATAAAAAACTTAGTAACACATTTTTCTTCGTCCTGTCCTTAGATATAATACATGCCACACAAGTATTTTCCAGTATACACCTTCTCTTATGTACAAAGTTTATGTTATAAAAAAAAAAAAATTTATATGCTGTTTTACTTACGTGAATATTACTGTTACTTATATGCTGACTTCTAGAATCTTGATGAATACTAAAATTGTTTACACCTATTTTTAACAACTCATCAACATTTACATTTGCTCTCTTAATCATATTCATTTTCCCATTTCGCTTTATTTCTAACTCTTCGTTAGCTTCGTTCTTTCTGCTCTGAATATACGTGAAGTTGTCTATGTGTATATTCCTTACAAGAAGGGACAAGAACAGAGAAGCATTTTGTTTTTTCGTTCTCATTTGGTTTTCTAGTTCTTCTCGTTTTGCTTGTTTTTCTCGTTCTTCTCGATTTTCCCGCTTTGCTGGATTTTCTCGTTTTTTCCCATTTTTCCCATTTTTTCCTTTTCCTTTTTTTTTTTTTTTTTTCCTTCATTCCACCATCGTTATACAAGCTGTCTTCAAATACTATATTGATATTATTTACATCAATACACAGCAAATGCTCTAAAACGATTTTGAAAAATAAATTTTTCAAAAATTGAGTCACGTTATATTTTGCTGGGACATGAAACAGAGATTTAAAGAGCACATAAACCAAGCTCAATAATTTCTTAAAAATACTTAAGTAAAATATTACAGAAAAAAATATTACAAAAAAAAGATTTTTCCTTTTCCTTTCTGGCACATCCTTTGGCAGTTCGCCCTTTGAAGGTATGCCCTTCTTACTGCTGTCACAATCATTGGAAGTTAAACTATAACTACTACTACTACAGCTACAGCTACTACTACAACTGCAGCTACAGCTACTACTACAACTGCAGCTACGACTATAGTAAGTACTACACTGAGCGCTCCTTTCCCTTTGTTCTACTAACTTTATACTTACGAAAACATTTTCAATATGAACAGTTAACCCATTGTAAAAGGAAGGGGATCCAGCTCTGCTTCTCCAGTCTACTTCCACTCTTTCAATATAACATATATTAATTAGTAGTTTACATTCTTTATCTTTCAAGGAATTTAAGTATACTAAATAATTCATAAATTTTTCTCTTGACTTACTAAAAAATTTACTCACTTTAGTAATATCGTCATTCACTACATTTTCCTTTTTGTCACCTGTTGCTTTGTCCTTTTTTTTTTATTTTTTTTTTTTTTTTTTATCTAGCTTTATACTACTAAAGTAGTTAACAAAGAATTGATTCAATTCGATTTCCTGAAAAATGATATGTTTAATGTTGTTTATGCAAACATTTCTAACTGACTTTATGTATTTACTATAGCTGCATTTGTTGATAACAAACTTGAACAGGCGTAACAGCAGAGTCATTTTTTTTGGTTTTCCCGTTCGTTGCACCCGTACTTTACTCCAGTACTTTGTGTTCCCCTTCTTTGCTTTCCTTTTTTACCGCTTTATTATTTATTTTATCCGGCATGTTTTATATCTATCATATTCGTCGCCTTGCTCTTACTGTTACAGTTTAACAGTGACTGTGTTGCGGTGATATCAGTACTACACATTTGTCCCATATATACAAACATGTATGCATATATATATCTATATCTACATATATATCTATATCTACATATATATATATATATATATATATATATATATATGAACATACACATACGTACATGTATATATGAATATATATTCCTAATTAAGTGGTCGAATTACTCTTCATACTTTTTCCGAGCTTTTGATTTTATACACATTCTCTTATCACACCTAACATTCTTTTTCCTAAATAAAATAGACATTACTACTTTACAAAAGTCTGTTTGTTCTTTTTAACACGTCTCATAATTTTTTTTTTTTAGGAGCGCTTAACTTAGTGATTGAAATTTGTTATAGCAATAGTAATGGATATAGAATGAAACAGATATGTGGGTGTTCCTTGATCTCTCTTATTTACACACATATATATATGTATATATATATATGTATGTATGTATGCACGTATGTACGTATGTATGTATGTATGTACGTATGTACGTATGTATGTATGTACGTATGTATGTATGTACGTATGTATGTATGTACGTATGTATATGCATATATATGTATAAGTTTATACAGCATTCCTTTTAAACTTTCATTTTGTACATACATGAAATAATACACACGGAAGGAGGTACACATGGACGTAATGGACCTATGAATTTGCGTGAAAAATGCATACCTACACGCGCACAACTGTAGGAATACTCACTGCTTACCTATACGCAGTATTTAATGAAATGGTACAGCTCAAATACTGCTTACATAAAAAAAGAAAAAAGGAAAAACAAATAAAATAATAAAAGGAAAAAAAAAAAAAAAAGCAAACTTTTATTTTCCTACATAATAAGTGGTGTATGCAATGTTTTGTTTTTATTTTCTTTTAAAAAAATCATTATTGATGATTTCCCATTGCTATTATATATTTATTATAATCTTTATTTTTTATTCTCGAAAAAATTGTGATATGAAGGAGTTTTTTCCTATCTTAGAGTTTGTACATTTGTAACTCACATATAAAAGTGCATACATGTATGCATTTATATGTTTGTATTTACATGTACATATTTATATATATAATACATGTATACTAAATATATGTATGCGTTTACCAATTTGTTTGTTTGTGCTACACTATTATACTACAAAAAAAAAAATAATAATAAATAAAAATAGATAATATTATAAGTGACACTCAAACCGTGATTATTTGAAAAACGTACATAATTAAATACATCCTCAAAAATACGTCGTTTCTCGAGTATGATATATTATCAATTGGCGGCTGCACGTATGCGTATAATTAGGGGAACATATACATATATGTATACATATATACAATCATTCGTATGTAAAGTAATTCATGCATGTAAGGTACCTCTTACTGTTTAGTTATTCTTTTACGTATCGTTCGTTTACATATATATACATACATACATACATACATACATACATACATACATACATACATATATATATACCCTTTTTTTTTAATGATGTACCCATAGGCGTTTTTTCAATTTTCAAATTCTATATAACGTTTTGAAGAATAACATTCTTTGCATGTTTTATTTTATTTTTTTATTTTTTTTTATTTTCTGTTAAAATAATAATAAGAAATTTTAATATATTGAAAATTTTCTTATTTTACTGCGCAAAAATATATGAGGAAGTTAAAAAGCTAACATCGTCATTATTAACTTAGAATATATCTTGGCTGAGTTATTACATAATAAATGTAAGAATACAAATTTTAAATATGTACATGTTTATTTGTATGTATATGTGCGGGTACGTGTTAGTGTATGTAGAATTATGAACGTGTACACAATAATGTATATATATTTATGTACACGCACATGTAAGCAGCGTATATAAATTTATGTACATAATGAAAATTTTTTTTTCTCTTTTTTAACATATGTACATATATATGTCATATACGTTACAACGGTTTTCATAGAAGTATAATATACTGTTAATGGGTAAGATTAATGTTATTGCTGTACATGTTAATTTTGCTAGTTGGTTTTTGTGGTATTCTGTGACAAGGAATTGGCACAAAATTGAGTACCTTTTTACGATATATTGCAATGTATAGTATAGGGTTGTGTTATAATACATTATATTTTATTATATTATTTATACATGTCCTTATACTTAATAATTCATGTAAAATTTGCATGTTTTGATTAGGTGATACACTGATTAGTATATACCAACCGAGCACTGTAATGTTCACGCATGGACTTACAAAACAATGGTTATGTGTACATATAATCATAATATATATACATATATTTAACGGTATATAATACATATTTCCTTTTTCGTACTAAATGTGATAAGAAATAAAAAAAAAAAAAAAAAAAAAAAAAAAAAGAAATAGAGTCAGGCCTTTTTTATATTAACTGTTAAGGATGTATTTACATTTATATATGTATACATGGCCATATAAATATATGAACATGTGTGCATGTTAAATTATGAAAAAAAGAAAAAAAAAAATACAAAAAGAATGAATGGAACGTTATAAATTTTAAAAAATGTGAGATGATAAGATTTGAAGACAATATATATATGTACACAAAATTTTATGATAATAATGTTGTAATGTCAACATACTTACTTCTAACCCCAATGACTGTTTTGTTTGTTGTTCGTTATTTTGCCACATTCCTTTTTTAAGCCAAAAAGGGGGAAAAAAAAAAGAAAAAAGAAAAGGTATATAACTGGGATAAAAGGTAGGTCAATAATTGCAAAAAGGTGGGAAAATAAGCAAATCATAAAAAGAAGAGAAAGAAAAATGGGACTGCGCTCAATCAAAGTAACATACAGATTCCTCTCAACACGTGGACATGGGGATTTAAAAAAAAAATTATATAGCTATAGTAAAATTATAGAAGCAAGCAATGCAAATACAGTCCATTATAATGATGTGAACGAGGAACGAAGGAAAAGACTGGCGTGGAAGTTATGTTCAGCTACGGCTGCTACTACTGCTGCTGCTACTACTGCTGCTGCTACTACTGCGGCTGCTACTACTGCTGCTGCTACTACTGCGGCTGCTACTTCAACTGCTGGTACTACTGCTAGTATTGCATCGACGTGGCAAAATCCGCTTTGTTTGATAGATGCAAATTTATTTAGCAACAGAATAAGTCATAACTATGACAAAGCGGCAGTAAGGATAAACAAATGGATATTAGCAAAAGGGAAGCACTTCACAATAAATAGTATAATAAAAAAATCGTTTTCAACAAAATATCAAAGCGCCCAAACAGATAAGAATATAGAGCAAAAAAAAGTAAAACTAGACGGTAGTAATATTGAAACACGTAAAGAACTAATAATGGCGGAGGATCAAAAAGGACGTACACAGAAGGTGCCTTCTCCTTTGAACGAAAGCTGGGAACATCATAAGAACAGTATAATGGGAAATAAAACAAACCACGAAACGAACCACGAAACGAACCACAAAACGAACCACGAAACGAATCACAAAACGAACCACGAAACGAACCAAGAGGCGAAGAATGGAATAAACAATATGGATAGCCACGTAGTCAGTAATGCTAATTGCAGCAATAGTAGTAACAGCGCACATGACCTGGAAAACCAGGGAAAGGGGAATGAAGAACATGCTACTATGATTAACATGATAAAGAAGAAGAAATTGAAGACAAATGATAGTGAAAACAAAATTAATAAAATTTGTAAAAAGAGTGCAAGTGGATTAAAATATGCTTTTTCAATTATAAAAACAACGTGTGCACAAATAAAAATTATAATATTACAGCCATCGATGTTAAGAGTGTATTATGGAGATTTGAAAAAAAATGTAAAGCATACGATTGTTTGGGTTAAAACAGGTATTCTTTTATTTTTAACAAATATGAAAATTTCAAAAAATTTAATTATTAAAAGATTAAAAGGATATAGATTGTCATATTCTGAATATAAATTATTAATCAGAACAATGAATGATATGTTCAAATTAATTCCATTTTCCTTTTTTATAATAATACCTTTTGCTGAGTTTCTACTTCCTCTTTTTTTGAAAATCTATCCTGACTTATTGCCATCAACTTTTAAAAATAATGATGATAATTTTAATAAAATAAAAAAAAATTTATATGCAAAACAACAGCTAGCCAAATTTTTGCAGCAATTAATTGAGGAGAAAGAAAAACAATTAAATGAAAATATAGGTATAGATTCTGATAAAAAAAAAAAAATTTTAAATAAATTTCATCAACAACTTATTAATAAAGATGAAAAAGATGTTAATCCATTCTTAAGTGTAGCAGATACATTAAAAATAGCTAAAATTTTTAAAGATGATTTTGTACTAGATCAGATGAACTTAAAAACATTACAAACAATATGCCATTTACTTGGATTGAAACCATATGGAATGCATTATCATGTTGTTTTGCAATTAAGGCATCATTTTTTAAGACTACAAAGAGAAGACAGAGAACTAATTTATGAAGGGGTTGATAATTTAAAAAAGAATACATTGATAGAAATATGCAAAGATAGAGGAATGAATTACAATATCACAGAAAAAGAAATGAAAATACAAATACAACAATGGTTAGAATTAGCTAGTATTAAAGAAGTTCCATATATCTTACTTCTATATATTAGGTGTGTAGTTATTACACATGCAATTATGGATATTCAGGACACCGATAAAACAAGTTGTAGTTTAAATAATGAAAATATTACAAAAAGTGGAAACATAGATGATAAACAGAAACTAATACAGGAAGCTAAAGAAAAATTGGACGATCTAAAAATGAAAGAACTAGAAATTAAAAAAAATATTAACAAAGAAACTAATGAAGAAGTTATTGAGAACAAGGAGAATAAGATCAAAATGAATTTTCTTAAAAAAAATAAATACATGCAAAATGAATTAAACATGTTAAGGCAAATTTGTGATTTGCAGCACAAGTAAGTAGAATAGCGGTGCAAACATCTTATTTGTGTGACACCTTGTCCCCCCTTCCCACTTTTCTATGTTTCCGATTATGCCAACGTTTATGTTCTTTTATGTTCTTGCATATGCTTCTGTGTGTTTATCTATGCTTCTGTATCTTTTGATCGGTATCATTATGCACACGCAATGTTTCCATCCCGTGCTTATTTGACGTACCACATATTATTTTCCCATTTTCCTTCTAGCGAACTAAAGATTGCCTTCACTTCATTGACCGACTTGGCCGAGAAGAGACAGTCCTGTTAGTAGACAAATGTTACTACGCGTTTATTTAACATATACGAAATATATCATATAAATTATTGCGTTGTTCACATTTACGCATTTTGCGATTTTAAGTGTGCCGCTGTTTAATTTAACCGTTTTATACCATTCTTCCCATTTTTTAGGTGATATTAATGAAATAATAAAAAACATGTCCGAAAGACTCCAACATATTGAAAAACATATAAACGAGTTGAATGCACACAAACAAGTAGAAATGGTAATGCTCCTTTTATACACATAACCGAGAAAAAAAAAAAAAAAAAATCCAAAAAAAAAAAAAGAATAATGACATATTTCTCTACAAGTTATACGTTTCGCTCTATTACTGACCATATGCCGCGTTAAATTTTTCTCATTTCATTTTTGCGATTATTTTTTAGGATGAATATTTCTATCCGGAAGAAGAGAAAACCGATGACGTCGTGAGTATAAAGAGTTGAATTGAAACGAAAGTAATTTGCAGTATAATTTGTATTAGCTTATATTTATATATATGCATGTATGTATGTATGTATGCATGTATGTATGCATGTATGTATGTGTGTATGTATGTGTGTATGTATGTGTGTATATATTTTATGTACGCATACAGGGGACATTACAATCCTTGCGAAGTTGACCAGACTTTATAATTTTTCTTTTATGTTGTTATTTTACGCAATTATAATTTACTTTATTATATTTTATTTCTTTCTACTCTTTTTTTTAAACTTTTTTTGTATACGTTACCATTTTAACATTAAACGTTATAACAGACATCCTTATTTCTGCAAAGTGCTTGTTGCTCAATTTTTTTTCCCCTTTAAATGTTCACAAGCTAAAATAATTGCTACACAAAGGCAAATAAAAAAAAAAATAAAATATATATATATATAACTACTACAATCACAGCAGCTATAACTAAAACAAGAACTAAATGTCATTTGCGTACTTTTCTTTTATTTCGCTTTTTTTTCCACCAACTCTTGTGTTGTTGTGCCTTCTCTATACTTATGTAATATGTGCACATATAGCATATACATATATATATACATACATTGATACATGCATATATATATATATATATATATATATATATATATATATATATAAAAATATACACCCTTGTAATGGGGGGAAAAAATTAAAAATTAGCCAACGGAAATAGCTAAGTAACAGCCATTTGAGGAAAATATAAAACTTTTACTTCTCCAATTTCAATAAATCGTAAGTGGACTTTTACGATTAGAGGCATTTTTGTCATATCATCTGAGGCGCGCGGTTCAAAAATAGCAAAATGGGTTTTCATAGGTCATGTAATTTAACTCCTCTTCTTACATGAATTATGCTGATGTTTTTATATGTCCGCTTGTATGTGTGTGTATGTTTATGTACGCATATATTTACTACTGGGGAGGTATTACTTTTTTTTTTTTTTTTTTTTTTTTTTTTTTTCTTTTCTTTTTTTTTTTCTTTTCTTTTTTTTTTCTGAACAAGTCATAATATACGTTTTACGTTTTAACTAGAAAAAAAAAAAAAAATAAATACACATTTACATGCACATGCCCTGCTCAGGCATCCTAACCGCTATCACGCGGCCATGTCCATAGAAATTTTATCATGGTGCACGTAATTTTGGATTGTAAAATCCGATATTGTAAAGTCTTCAATGTTCTTTATTTCAGGATTTAATTTAAGAGTTGGGAAGGGGTAGGGTATCCTATTTAACTGTACTTTTAAGCTGTCAATATGATTATTATAAACATGTGCATTTCCTAAAATATGTATGAACTGTGCAGGCTGTAAATTACACACTTGTGCAATCATATGAGTGAATATTGAATAGGAGGCAATATTAAAAGGGACTCCTAAACCTAAATCACATGACCTTTGATACATAATACATGATAATTTTCCATCAAAAACATAAAATTGGCATAAAATATGACAAGGAGGTAGTGCCATTTGATCAAGATCTTTAACATTCCATGCACACAAAATAATTCTTCTACTAGTTGGATCATTTTTTATTAAATGGATAATATTTTTTAATTGATCAACTCCTTTATCTTCATAGTTGGCATGCATATTTGTATATTCAGCACCGAAATGCCTCCATTGAAAACCATATATAGGTCCTAAGTCATTAACTTCTCTATGGAATAATTTTCTGTTATCCAAAAATTCTCTTGTTCCATTTGCTTCCCATATTCTTACATTTTTATTTAACAAAGTATTTCCATTTGTTTCTCCTCTTATAAACCAAAGTAACTCTTCAATTATTCCTCTAAGGAATAATTTCTTTGTTGTTAATAATGGAAAATATTGATTTAAATTAAATTTCATAATATACCCAAATTTACTTAGTACTCCTACACCTGTTCTGTCATTTTGTTTATTTCCATTCATAATGATATCATATATAATACTTAAATATTGATATTCTGGGTGATGTTTAAATTTTAAACTGTTGTATATTTTAAAGTCATTGGCATTTTCTGCATTTTTATATTCATTTTTGTTATTATTAAAGTTGAAATATACTAAATCGTCTTCTTCGTCTCCCATGAAGTTATATTCCCGCTCAAAAATAGATTCGCCTCCTCCTTTCCCTTTACCACTGCTGCTTGTAGTACTACCCCTGATAGTATTACTGCTCATAGCACCATTGCTGATAGTACTGCTGGTGTTACTGCCTTTGTCGCTTCCACTACTCTGATGGGGGAGGGATTCTTGGGTCAATGCCTTCTTGCGTTTACTGAAAATTACAAAGTCTAACGACGTGCAGTTGCTAGTATACACATCACTCACAGACGTAATTTGAAACACATTTTCATCAATTTCTGGAAAGAAAACATCACATTCGTAGACATTATTTATTCTCGTAAAATAAATTTGTTTTATTAAATTTCTTTCTAAACACTCCTTGTAAACTATTGCCCCACCAATAATAAAGCATTTGTAATAATTTAATTTTTTTAAAAGTAAAACTAGTTGATCCATATTATTTATTATAAAAATATCTTCTTTAACATCTTCTTTTTTAAGTGTTCTTGATAGTACTACATTTATTCTGTTCGGCAAAGGCTTATACTGCTTTGGAATACTAACCCAGTTACTTCTCCCCATCACTACAACATTTTGTAATTTACTTGATGACAGTAGTGATATATTTTCAAAAACTGTACTACTGTTTTCATTTGATATTTCCTTTTCTAAATATTTCTCTCTTTTATATTTTAATTTTTTATATTTCATTTCATTAACATATGTAGTTACTGATCTGAAATATTTCATATCTAACGAATTACTTTTCCATGGTAGACATCCTTTATTGCCAAGGCCTCTAAACGTTTTGGTGCTAAATATTTCATTTTTTTTACCTTCACCCTGATTTGGCACTTTACAGCAAGCGCAGATGGCATATATGTCGAAAATATCAGCCAGGTCTTCCATTAATTAAGATATATGCGGTACACGTTTTCTCCCTTTTCGTCCTTTCTTCTCCTGCTTTGCCTCCGGATAAATGTACAGCTTATGTGCTACGTATATGTATATGTACATGTATATATATGTATATACATATATATGTATATATAATATATATTTTTGTACGTGTATGTATATGTGCAGGTGAGAAGATAACTGCAATCGAGAGGCCGGGAAGCTCAAAGAAATAAAATATCAGAAATGGGATGTCGGAAGGGAATAAAATCCAAATTCGCACTTGGGTGTTTCTAAAATTTATAGTTCACTAAAGTGTGCTTTAATGTGCTTTGATAATGTCGAAAGTGCTGTTCGAAATAAATACAAGCTCTCTCGCTTTTTTTTTTTTTTTTTTTTTTTTATTTTTTCCTTTCCAATGGCATAAAATTTATTTCAACATTTATGACTGCTTACGATAATTATAAAAAGGCGTACATATATAGTGTGCCATAAAATAAAATGTTTGTCTCTTCATATTATAATGTTATTTCAAAACGTTCAGCGGAAAATATATACTTTTTTGTGTATATGCATTACGTTTCCTTAATTTGTTCATATTATATGGTGAATGGAAAGCCAAGGAATCGCAGTAATTCGAGGGAAATTTTAGGCCTCAAGAAAGTCTCATATTCGTGAAATTTGTTTTTGCTTTTCTTTTTCTCTTTTTATTTCTTTTTGCCGTTCTTTTTTTATTACTTTAATAATTAAAGCATAACGCTGGAAGGAGAAAAAAAAAAAAAAAAAAAGTTCGAAATATCAATTTGAGAAAAATGCGAAATTAAGGAATATAACCACTTAATAAATAATATGTCTCTTTTATTTTTATTTTTTTTATCTCACAAATAAGAAGAATAAATTTTGTATAGTACTAAAACGTATATAATATATTTTCATTTTTATTTTCTTAATGATCTTGAAAAAAGATTATTATAAGTTAACCCACAAGTAAATATGTATAGGATATACTTCTCATTGAATTATATGCTTCTTGACACATAAACTCAGGAATTGCAAAATGTGCATCAGTAGTAACTGGGCGTTTGAACGGGAAAAAAAAATTATAAGTGAAGAAATAATAAAGCACAAAAAAGGAAAAAACATATAAAAATAGGGCAAGAAAAAATTAAATTTTATAGTACCATTTATGACTTTTATTTTTAAAATTGTCTTCCATGACTTTTTAGAAAGATAATGGGCATTTATAATCCCCCTTTAAAGTTACCTTTGATTTCTTTCCTTTCTCAGCCCTTTGGCTTGAAAATTTATACATATAAGTGAAATGCATATTCTTTTCCATTGCTGTAAATGACGATGCCATGTATATAGGACATCTGTTGTAATCATTATTTTTAAAATATTTTAATTTGTTTCGTAATGCTTCACATTGTTTTGTCGTTCTTAGCATTGTCTCACCATGTTAAAAACCTTTTACCTTTTTTTTTTTTAAATAACGAGAATTATTTATCTCTTTTTTACGGGTTTAAAAAGCAAGGCTAGCACATTATAACAGTTTCGTAAAAAAGGAATGTTGAAAAATTAAAAAAAAAAATTGACGAATACAAATTGAAGAATGAAACACGCAATATACAACTTCCTACATAATCTGTTTCTTTAATATCTTTCAAAAAAAAAAAAAAAAAAAAAAAAAAAAAAAAAAAGAAAAAAAAAAAAAAAAAAAAAAAAAAAAGAAAAAAAAAAGTTTGTTCAAATGAACGCATATATGTTTAATGACGAACATAATGAACATTATAAACATATTTTCTTATTTTGATTTATCGCTTAATGAAAAAGAGAAAAAGGGGGAATTGTATTCAGAGGGAAAAAGGTCCCTCATTTTAACCATGGGAGGATGTTACGTTATACACATTTGTAAAAACTAAAATGAACTATCTTTGTTTTTTGTTCTGTTAAAAATTATTCGCGCTTTTTAGTGAATAGGATCTTTTTACCCTTGGGGAAGAAACAAAAAATGTAAAATATAAAAACGCAATAAACGCCGTATTACCTATGTAAATATATACGTACGTACATATGTATATATGTACATGTGCACTGATTAACCTATGGAAATATCTCAAACTGAGAACACACATTTTTCACATTTTAGCATGCACCCTCATTTTCGTAAAAAATTAAATAAATCATATCTACATGTGCACGTCTACTTGCGTAATGACGTGATGGCAGTCAGGGGAGGAGGATATTGTAGAAGAGGAAGAGGTCCTCTATGTTATTTGTTAAAGCAACAAATGTCAAAGATGACGTATGCGAACATTTTGCCTGCCCCTACATGTATAAATATGTATATACATACATATATTTATACTTCAATGTATACATACATATGCATGTGAGTACATTTAATTTATATTAATATGCTACCTTGATCCACCTTGCTTGGCACGAGCAGCCCCAATGCAATAAAACAGGAAATTGAATATTTAAACGTCCAATAAAATATAAAATATAAAATAAATAATAAGTGAGCACAATTCCTTTTATCTGTGTTAACATCATGCGTTCTATACATTTTAAGAGAATCAAATTTTATGTAGAGATTTAAAAAGATAACAAAATAGAGAAAAAAAAAAAAAAAAAAAAAAAGTTGCATGCCCTGAAAAATGAAGAAAAAACATAGTTTTTAAATTTTATTGTACTGTCATTTTATCGACAAAAAAAATGCATAAATATATGTACATGGCTAAGAGCATATATATATATATATATATATATATATATATATATATATATATATATATATATATATATATATATTTATGTGTATATATATGTACATATATGTTCGTACATATGTATATAAAAATTATTCACTCACAAACATATGGACACGTTGCAATAATTATTTTGGACGCAACAACATATATAATACATACTTCTGCAAAGAGGACTATACAGATAAATGCCTACATATATATATATATATAAATACCCACACACACATGCAAATAGCTCACTTTTTCAAATTAATGAAATTTCAAAAAGACAAATGATGATGAATAGTAATTTCTTTACAATACAAATTAAGTGTGTTCTTTTCAATTTTTTTTTTTTTTTTTTTGTTGTACCTTTTAACCATTTTTTTCAGTTGTCTTTACATTTTGGTGGTACATATTAAAATCGTTGTTTCTTTTAATTTTCGCATACGTTCACATTAGTTCTCATCTGTTCTCGTTGGTTCTCCTTTATTCTCGTTTATTCTTATTTCTTTTGTTCTTTTTCCATTCACTTTCCCCTCATTTTTTTTTTTTTTTTACTCCCCTTTTACCCCAACGAATAAGCAAGTTTTATAAACCTACATTGTTAAATATCAACGCTGTTGAAAATAAAAAAGAAAAAAAAGAAAAAAAAAAGGCCTTTGAGGTCAATATGAAAATATTGTTTTTTCCAAATAGATTTTGCTTCATACGGTGTTTATAAAAACATTACACAGTAGCAAAGTTATACACACTGACTTTATTATTTTTTTCTTTATTTTTCAATTATTACGTTGCTTTTTGCTCTTTTTTTATTTTATTTTATTTTATTTATATTTTTTTTTTTTTTTGCTTTTTTCTCTGTTTCGCATTTCCTACACATTTGTTTGTACACATATAAATACACATTTACTTATTTATACATACATACATATATATATATATATATATATATATATATATATATATGCTTGTGCATATATTTGCCTTCTTCCAACACGATGAAAACAATATTCTTCGACGAAACGTACATAAGCGACTTAAAAAATATGCAGCCAAACTTCGAGTTTAAAGAAGAATATGACAAGCCGATAAAGTTGAACTCTTGCTCCACCTTTTATGATGCCATCCCTTCATCGAATGAAGAAATATTGTATTTTAATAAAACCTTAACGGAAGAACAAATCTCCCTTTTAAATGAGGAAGAGGTCTATTCCATGCGAAATGAAAAATGTCTTGAAAATTTTCCAAATTTGAAAAATGGTAAAAAATTTCCTGAACAAGTCATAAAAAAAATATCATCAGAAGGGGACGGGAAAGGTCAAAAAGGAAAAGCGGAAGAAGAAGGAGCACAAAAAGGAACAGCAAAAAAAAGTGAAAATATATGTACTATCTTATGTACTGATGTACGTGATGCTGTATGTACTGGCATAGGCGGAAAAAGGGAACGCGAAGAACACGAAGACAAAAGAGAAATAGACCTAAACAAAGTAATGGATGATATATTTTTCTTGTGCTTTCATAAAAATGGGTGTGAGTACATAATTAGAAAGCTTAAAGAAAATGATACAGAAGAAAAACAAATAATATTAAACTCTCTTTTAATAGACGCAAGATCTTTATGTCCAGACGTGTATGGCAGTTATGTAGCTCAAAGTATATATGACTTAAATGACGAAAAATATAAAGAACGTTTTACGGATGAATTTTTGAAACATACAAGTTTTCTAGCCTTACATACATATGGATGTAGACTTATCCAGAAATCATTAGAGTCCTTATCTGATGAATATAAATGCAAAATTTTTAAAGAATTACAAGATGATCTAATCGCATATATATGTCATCAAAATGGTAATCATGTTATACAGAAATGTATTGAAGTTTTACCATCAAAAAATATTGATATGATCATAAATATTATAGAAGAATATTTACCTTTTTTAAGTTCACATGCTTATGGATGTAGAATAGTGCAAAGAATATATGAAATTGGAAATATACAACAAATAAAGAGATTAAATGAAAAAATTATTAAGAAAATTCATCTTATAAAAAACAGATATGGAAATTATGTTATTCAAAAATGTTTCGAGTACTCAGATGATACAGCTAGGTTTATTATCACTGATGAAATAGTGAATGATATTTACAAGCTCTCTTCCCATAAGTACGCCTGGTAAGTTTGTCAAAACAGATAAAAAAAAAAAAAAAAAAAAAGAAAATAATAAAGAAGCATGATCTTGTGCTGTAATAGAGGTAGGAGGGTGGAAACAGCATACATATAAAGATAAAAATAAAGGAAAAATCTGAAGCGGACATAATGAAATATATAGAGATACATGAAATAAAAATAAATTGACCAAAAGCCAAGCACAGAGTGCCGACAGAGATGCACGGCTTTCCTTGTTAATGTAGAGTAAATATTTTATTATGCCTCATTCTGCCGCATTCTACTTCATTCTTCTTCACTTTGCTTCATTTTATTTATTTATTATTATTATTATTATTATTTTTATTTCTATACAGCAATATAATTGAAAAGATTTTACTCAAAAAAGAGTATAGATACAAAAAGAAGATTATTAAGAAAATCGTAAATGATATTTCGGAGGGGTAAGAACAAAATGCAGAGCCACGTTAAAAATGCAACAATTGGTGTATACTTTGTGGGTGTACTTTTTTCTTTGCTTGCTCATGGTTTTTCCATTTAGAGATGGGCGATGGGAAATGGACTTCTTAGGCTCTGTACATAATTTTTTATTTTTTTCTTTTTTATTTTATTTTATTTTACGTCATTTATTCGCAGGAATGAAAACATTATAAACATTTGTAAAGACTGCTATGGTAATTTTATGATGCAGAAGTTGCTGACAACGTGCAGGAGAAAGGAAAGAAATTTAATTGTAAAAACGATCATCGAAAACTTGGATAAACTAAAGGACGAGACATACGGTAAAAATGTCAACACTCCGGCACATGCGCACACGCCCATACATATATATAGATATTTTTATGAACACGTGTATACCGTATATGTATGCATACAAGCAAGTCGTAATACCATTGATAACGCCCACCACTTCCCCAGTTTTCATATCCACTATCTTACCCTTCTTCTTTTTTATAGGCAAATACATTTTGAGAGCTATCAACAATTTAGAAACTTGAAGTTTCGTTAGCAATTAAAGCAGTTTCATTAGTTCCTCGATTTCTTTGAAATAGTCGAGAAATTTTTTGGCCTACTCTGCATCCTTGCATGTATAAGTGTGTGGACATACAGATATATTTATATATACTGCATATATATGTATGTATATATACATATATATATATATATTTATTTATTTGTACATATGTGCAAGCATGGATGCATATGAGCAAGCGCTTGTGCGTATTGTAGCTTTTTTTTCGTTGTCCTTTATTTCATGAACATTCGATTTTTCTGTTTTTTAGTCAATTTTTCAAGTAGCAACAGCAGCTTCTTTTTTTTTTTTTTTCGTCTATTTTGTTTAATTATGCTTCTTTTTCAATATTTCTTTTAACGAAAGTACAGTTTCAAACAGCGCTCACAGTACAGTTCACATTTCTAAAATAAATTTTTATATTTTTTGCTTTATTGGCTTATTGGTTTATTGGTTTATTGGCTTATTGGTTTATTGGCTTATTGGTTTATTGGTTTATTGGCTTATTGGTTTATTGGTGTATTGGTTTATTTGGTTTATTGCTTTATTGTTTAATTGCTTTATTGCTTTATTGTTTAATTGCTTTATTGTTTTATTGTTTTATTATTTTATTGCTTCATTGCTTCACTGCTTCATTGCTTCATTGCTTTATTTTTTACAATTTTACGCTTTTACATTTTTCATTTCCTTTTTTTTTAATATTTAACGGCGAAATAGCTGAACATATCATACACTGAAAGAATTGCTTTATTTGAAAATAAGGTATTTTTATGAGGCGCAATTATATATACATGGACAATTTTGCTTTGTTTTTTCGAAAGTTTTTTGAATAATTAAATATATGTTTATGTGTACATATGTATATAGAGCAAAAATTACGATATGTATTTTTAATACGTTATATTTGTCCAATTATTTTTTTAAAGTACAGTGGTAAAGCTCGATAGTTGCACTTGGACACGCCTGTGTGGCGCTAATCCCATAGAGCTGTGGCACATGCCCGAAAAATCGCTTATATATATACATAAATATATATATATATATTTGTACTTATGAAGGCATATAATATATATGTATATATGTGCATTTATCCATACGGAAAATAAAAAAAAAAAGGGATGTAGAAAACATTAACACACTCGTAAACTCAAGATAGTGCACAACTCAATACTTTTCATTTTAATTTATTTAGCTTCTTAATGACGACAGATATTTAGTACTAAATATAACAGACTCTCTAATTACTCTACTGACTCGTCACAAAAGCCATCATCTAAATATTTCTTACAAACACACGTATAAACAAGATTATAATTATCTCCAGAATAGATGCTTGCATTTGCAAACTTAAATAGTGGCATACGTTTATCAAACTCTTTAATAACAATTTCGTAAATTTTTTTTCCATCAAAATTATCAGGGTTGACTTTCACTGGAATACACATTTGATATGAGTTGGGGCACCCTGTTTGTCGACATGTAATAGGTAGAATAGGAAAATAAATCCACTCATTTTTATCTTCTAAAAAACTGTAATGACCTATAAAAAGAAATTTTGTTAAAGTGAGCAAAATATAAGCGAAAGGGTATCGTAACGTGTCAAGGTTAGTTTTTGCTCTTCCTAAGCGCGTATTTGCCCTTTCTCAAATGCGCACACAGGGGTGTACATGTACATATATGCGGTCTTATATATACATATTCATATATATGGCATGCTTCTACATATACATATACATATACATATACATATACATATACATATATATATATATATATATATATATATATATATATATATATATATATATATATATATACATGCACGTATGTACTCATGCTTATATACACGCGTTCATATGCTCATTTTTGGTTAAAGCGTTACTGTGTTTTCTTGACTTAAGGGAGTTCTTCCGAGGAAGATCCAAATTTGTGCCCTCCCTCGATAAGCTTCTTTCAAATTTGATTAAGCTCTCGTTAGGTATTTCTAAAAAGGAAAAATTCTGAGATGGTTTATACATAATTTTGCTTTTCAGTCTGTATATATTAAAAGCATGATTTCCCTTTTTTTTTCCCTTTTCCTTTTCCTCTTCCTTTTTTTCAATCGTATTAAAAGAGTAAGTTTGGTAATTCATCCCCTTGGTACTATTTTTATGTGCAAAATGCAGAAATATTTTCTTAATATTTTGTAACGAAAAACTAGTTAATATTCCTTTTATCCTATCATTTCGTGTAATATTATTTGCTTGTTCTTTTTTCCATTTCATCTCCTTTTCATTTTTTTCTTCTTTTTTTTTTTCAATTTCATTTAAATGTCCTTTTCCATCTTGATAATTTATGTCTAAATGGATATGTCCATTAGAATTGGAATCCCTTCCCGTTTTATGGATCAAATAAACATCGCACTTAACAAATTTCAGAAAGAACACATTATTATTATTATTATTCGCAAAAATGAACAACAAAGTCTCAAATAAAAGGAAAAGAAAAACACATGAAGAACGCACCATCGTTTTTTTTAAAAAAAGAAAAGAAAAAAAAGTCGAAAAAAAATTACATAAGGGAGTTATGACTTACTAATTATATACATGTATGTGTGTATTGTCTTCTTACAAAATAAATTCCCACTCTTTATGTGCAAAATTTCGTGAAAGTTCCTATAAAGGAGGGTGCAAGTAAAAGCTTGTGTAAAATGCGCACACACTTGTAAATATGTATATATATGTAAGAATAGTTTTTTCTACTTTTTAAATATGTGCTTCTGTGCGAATATTTTCCTATCTTTTTAGAAAAAAACAAGTACCAAAATACAGTTAAACGCGACCTGCAAATTATGGTATCAAAGCTGAATACGCCCTTTCTTCATATTTTACATGTCTACATTTTTTTTTTTTTTTTTTTTTTTTTCCTGACCTGTTCAGAATAAAATTTTCAGTGTAGTCGAATAGAAAAAAAAAAAAAAAAAAGTAAATAAAAAAATGAATGAAAGAATAAATAATTAGCTAAATAAAGAAACGACTGAACGGATGAGTGAACTAACAAACGAACGAATAAATAATAGGGAAGATTTTAAAATTTCACCCTAACAGCGGAGGTCTATTTTATTTGCTTCATTTTGTGTTATATTTCATTTTACTTTATTTTATTTATGCGCCAACTAAATTAGCTCTTTAGAACATGACTTAAGTAAAGTGAACAAATATTTCAATATATATAGGCACAAACGATTGCCTATTTTTGTAGCACATCAAATTAGCATTAAAGAGAACAATATAAAGACGAGCACTTCCTTATCCCTTTTTTTTTTTTTTTTTTTTTTTTTAAAGCAAGCACATTACAACGTGGGTGCAATATTTAACTATTTTGAATAATTAGTTTTTCTATGATATTTTATTTTTAAAATGGGCAAAATTATTACATATTCCCGCATACAGTACATACATATATATATATATATATACATATATATATACATATATATATATATATACGTACGAACATATGGGGGAGGCGGTCGAAAAACGTAGCTTTGTGTATAACATGCATGGAGTTAATTTGTTGTTCCTATGTTTGTGAAAATGGAGTGAGATAAAATTGAAAAAAGGGTGTATGCATAATGATTGTTCATTAAAAGGTACCAACTCGGCAGTAATGAAAAAAATTGCGGAAAAAAAGTTATACAAACGATAAAGAGTGCTGGATTATATTTTCAAAGCGATAAATAACAACAATGTTTTTTCATTTTTTTTTCATTTCATTTTTTGGTATATTTACGGGAACATACATCAAAAAAGAAAAGCTGCTTCTCGTTCACTTATATAGACACTTTTTGTTCATCTGGTCGTTCATATATATTGCTGACAAGGTATTTTTATGACCCTCTTTTGTTTATTTATGTGAATACAAACGTCCTCTTTCCTTTTCTTCTTATTTGTAATAGTAATATTCCTTCATCATTGCAATCCTTCACTATACCACTCCGTATTATAACCTTTTTTATTTATCTTTTCTACTTTGTCAGTGGCTTTATTTTATCGCATTCTTTTTATGGATTGCCCATGAAAAGAATTCATTCAAGGGCGTCCTTCAAAACACAAAACGAGCTACATGATATGTCAGCTGTATATTCTTCGTGTAGTCTCAATCTAAGGGGCATAAAAATAAAGGCGCTTCGCACGTAAAATGATCAAAAATGTTAAAAAATGGTGGAAACGTTAAAAAATGGTGGAAACGTTAAAAAATGGTGGAAACGTTAAAAAATGGTGGAAACGTTAAAAAATGGTGGAAACGTTAAAAAATGTTAAAAAATGCTGAGAAACTTTTAAAGTAGTTATGTGTTTATATATATATATTAGTACGAGCTTTATGGTGGAAAGATGCCAAAAAAGGTTTAAATCGTAAAATTTTGAAAAGCAGTTATTCAACTTTCTCATTATTCTTTATTGCTACAAGCGCTTTAAACTTTCGCGCATTTTATTTTTTCCATCTATTCCTTTTTTCATTCCTTTTTGCATTCCTTTTTTGTATTTTTATTTTTTTTTTTTTAATATTACAATTATGGCCAATGTTTGTGGGTAACAGAGCAATGCAAGAAATTAAGGCAGATAAACGCGTTTGTACTACTCACGATTTAATGGTAATTTTATAAGAAAGAAGCTATCACAATATCGTATATATATATATATATATATATATATATATATATATATATGTAAGGGGACAATTTAACGCGATAAAAGAATTTGTTTCAGTTGGTGCGTTCAAAAATTTTTGCCCATTTAATACTTTAATGAAAGAACAAGCTAAAAAAAAAAAAAAAGAAAGAATCCAAAGATGAGTGAAGTGAAGTAAGAAGGCTAACGATTTTAATACGACAGGTTATTAGCTACGTAAAGGCAAATACATGGTTTCGCCTTTTAGTACTGGCATAAGGAAGTATTTAAAATATCCTTGTCATTTTATATACATAAAGGCAATTTATCATTTTCATTATTATCATCATTATTATAATTTTTTTTTTTTTTTTTTTGCTATATCATACTAAGTAGTATGTATAAGCCCACGAGACAACATCTAAAATATTTCGCAGAGACCTTACGTAAAAGTGTATAATGGGTATGGAAATATGTGCACAAGTGCATATATGTAAACACGTTATACATATATATATATATATATACATATGTATATATCTATGTATATACTCAAGTCCCACACCGCATGGAGGAAAAACTCAATTTACATATCTACCCCCTTCAGAGGCTGAGAATTTATAACGTGCCCAACCAAATTGATGTATCATTGAATACACTTGATACTAGAAAACGAGACAAAGAAGGGGATACAAGTACCCTGTACGACTTTAAGTGCAAACATGTACACAACCCTCATATGATATACGATCCACTGAACTGCAATATTTTGAATGAAATTAAAAGTTTTCACACAAATGATAGGCTGTATGACATAGCAAGGAGAGGGGATATAAGAAATGGAGGGGCGATAGATGATGAAGACGAGGATAAACGTGCGGGTGAAGATAGGGATGAAGACGCGGATGCAGATCGGGATAAAGATGCAGATGAAGACGAATTAAACGAACTAAACGAACTAAACGAACTGAACGAACTAAACGAACTGAACGAACTGAACGAACTGAACGAACTAAACGAACTGAACAAACTAAACGAACTGAACGAACTGAACGAACTGAACGAAGTAGACGAAGCTGACGTGGATGGCGTTGAAGGTGACAAAAATAGCAGCGGTAACGATCATGCAGAGTTCTCTGGGTGGACTTATCAGTTTGATGAGAGTGAAAATGTAGCGGACGTAATAGGTGAAAATCTTAAGAACGCAAAACAGTGCCATTATGATAGAGACAATGGGGATGTGAATAAAAAGACTGAGTCTTATTTTTTTAAGGTCACTGATGAAAATGAAAATTCTTTTAATAGTGGATGTAATGATGATGGTAAGAACGTGTGCACTGTGAATGGAAGATGTACTGATGTAGAAAAGGTAGAGCTTGAGTCAAGTGATAAAGTACACGTAATGCTTGATCCAAGTGGAAGAGTACGCACGACGCTTGAGCCAAGTGGAGGAGTACATGCAACTCTTGAGCCAAGTGGAGGAGTACACGCAACTCTTGAGCCAAGTGGAGGAGTACACGCAACTCTTGAGCCAGACGACAGAGAAAAGGCACACCAAAGCTGCATCAATTTCCTTCGTAACTCTATTACTTACGAAAAGGTAACACGAGATGATCAAATAAGAATCAATGCGGCATCTGATGTAGTTAACACACTGGGTACGTTTTACATTAACCAGAGGGTTTGTTTGAATAAGAATTACACGTATGACTTGAACTTGGGTTTGAAATCCCCTGTTTTAGTATTACCCTCAGGTTATTACAACAACGAAATAAAAATCATTGGGGTTCAAATAGACGATTGCGCGTATGACGAGGACTATCTGTATGGTAGGGAGTGCCATCGTGCAAGTAGTACTGTTACTGGTAGTGGTTCAGAAAACAGTAGTGGCAAAGGCAAAGGCAAAGGAGGACATATTTTTACCGAGTGGCAGGATGTGAACCCTGAACAGAGTTATGTGATGGGTGAGATGAGCGAGAGTGAGTTCTTACCTGTTAATGCAAAATTTAACTTTAACAAAGAAATACACATAATACCACAGAATATGTGTGTATGTTATGATGACATCTATCAAAAGAATTATCTTCCATGTTTTTGTAACTACTCAGAAAGAATCAAATTAGCTGAAGAGTATAATAAAAAGCATTTTTATAAAAGTATTTATAAATTAGAAAACAATTTACTTCTATACAAAGTGAACAGAAATTTTACAGAATCACAGCACTATGGATCTGTTTTAATGAATAAGTATTTAAAAATAAAGGAAGTAAAAATTGATACTAATAATATTAATGAATCTATTATTTATTCCAGAAATGACATAGGTCTGTTTATATGCCATGTGCAATATATACAAGAGGACGTTGTGTCTGATGTTGTGTCTCATGTGTATTCAGATGTTTATGGAAAAAAAGGAAATAAAGCAAAGAACCAATGGAACGGAGGGGGAGGAAAACAAAATGCATATCATGGTATGTACCCTATAATGAGCAACAACTTAAATGAGGAGGACGACGAGGGGGAAGGTGACTGCTTCCATCTTATGGGATACAAGATTAGTATCATGAAAGACATTCTTTTGTTTGATAGGATATATCAGATGAGTCCAAGTCCCCACATATTTGGGAAATGTATCTTTTTAGGTAGCTATAACAGTTTATATACATACGATATTAGAAATAATTTAATCGATATTACTGATTTAAATAAAAAAGGCAAATTTTTTATAAACAATGACACAGCAGTTTGTTTGACTCACTCACAAGATGAGAATAATATTATACTCGGTGCCAGTAATTTGTATTTTCTAGATAAAAGAGTTAATAATTTAACAAAATTTAATACTAACAATTCTGGGGTAAAAAAAATAACAACGAAAAGTGTTCAACTACATACAGATACTCACTTTTTATCAAGTATATCTGATAATAATAATAATAATAATAGTAGTAGTAATAATAATAATAATAGTAATAGTAATAATAGTAATAGTAATAGTAATAATAATAATAGTAATAGTAATAATAATAATAGTAATAGTAATAATAATAATAATAATAATAATAATAATAATAATAATAATAATAATAGTAATAGTAATAGTAATAGTAATAATAATTATTATAATAATACTAGGCAGATAAATTTATATTATGAAAATAAGAATAGAGTTCATTTTAATAGAGGATATACAGCAATAGAATCTAATCCAGATGTTCCTTACATAATTGCTTGTGTTAATGCTTCTTTTAATGTTTTAGAGATATGGGATCTACGGAATCAATATGAACCCTTATTTGTTTTTCCTCTTAATGTATCTGAATTTTATTATTCCTATTTTAGATATATTGAATGGATAAGAATTACTCCAAATAGCTCTACGCATTTTCAAAAAAAAACATACTACAACATAGTAACATTCTCTTATCATGAACATCTTGTATACGTAAGAAAAATACTCATTTCCGATGATTTCACTAGCTATAAGGACCTAGGAATACACACTTATATGAACAATTCTCCTACGTATATGTACAACTACGTTATCAAGGGAAGACCTTCAGATGGGGCAGATGCCCCTGCGGCATTTGACATGAACAGTACAACTGGAATTGATGTTTCTGAACAAAAACATTCATTATCTTATAAACAAAATGGGAATCTTCTCACCTCGAACGGTCCATTCCTTGGCATAGAAAAAAGAAACGAGGAAAACTGTCCTTCCATCTTGGCACAAGGGGAAGGCAGCGAGAACCAAGGGAAGGAGGAGGGAGTGCATGAGCAACAACCTCAGATTCACGAGCGAGAAGAACAACTTTTGGCGAACGAAATGAAGGCGCGGCATGACATATCCTATAACCACATCTTTAGCTATCGGCATGTGAAGCTGCACGTGGATGAATCGTTCATAGTGGACGCTTCAAAGTTTTCTTCATTACAGAAAAATAAAATAGATTGCATAAAACTACCATATGATGATAAGAAATATAATACAATAAATACGAATATGTACAATATATTTTTCGGTTTGTATGGAATGAAATGTATAGAATTTGTCCTTCCCGTATTTTATTGCTCCAAAAAAGGAAAAGACATAACATACGAAGCACAGAAAACATCAAGTGAGACACACTATTACTTTGATGAAAAGAGAACTAAAACGTTTACCTATGTTATAAAACGAAAAGGGGGTGATCATAACAAAACTATAGTTAATCGAAATCGAAGACAAGAAATAGAGGGTATTAAACTAGATTGCATACAATTTATTTTTCACATTAATTCGTCAGGTCAGATCTTTTGTACCCCTGTTAATTTATGTATAAAAAAATTAACACATAAACAAATGGATGACTGGATACCAATTAATAAACGATATATTGCCAACACATACAAGAACGACAATACTATGAAGTTATTTAAGCACTTTTCGGACCTGGTTGAGAATAAAAAATTTCAAAAAGATGGCACGACATTGGTTCCCCCCAAATGGGAAAACGTTGTTCCTGATAATTCTTCGAATTATGAAAAAAGCATGCATTCAAATGAAAGAGGAGGGGAAGAGCGCCTGAAGGAGTACTCCTCCATTTTGAGAGGCAAGTCAAGTGGAAGGGGGGAGAGTGGAAAAAAAGAAAGAGAAAAGGGAGAACACGACAAAAATGTGTACGGAAATAATACGTTCGTCAGGAATACGCACGGCATGAATCCATACGACAGTGATAATTTCGACAAAGCGTCATACATTTCCGATAGGAACCCCTTCCCAGGGTTTGTATCTAACGGTGGAGATAGCGAATGGGAAGGAGTAGAAGCAGGATATGAAGCAAGACAAGAAGCAGGATACGAAGCAAGACAAAAAGCAGGATACGAAGCAAGACAAGAAGCAGGACATGAAACAGGACATGAATTAAGACACGAAACAGGTCAATTAGCAGGTCAAGTAGCAGGACAAGTAGCAGGACAAGTAGCAGGACAAGTAGAAGGACAAGAAGTAGACTTATACGCGTACGCTGCACGTGGGGGCGAGGGAAGGAGCAATTGTGCAAGCCAACTGTGGGCCCACAAGAACAACACAGATATCCCCGTAGATGCTGCGAGAAGACAGGAATTTTTGAATTTAAATAAAAATAATTATGATATATTGAAAGAAGTTGACTCTGAATACGTTAATGTGACACATGAATTCCTCTCTGAAGTTTTCAAATTAATATGTAGAGATAAAATTCTTGTGTTACAAAGAAATAGTAATAATATAAAAATAATAAGCACATATAATAATAGTAATAAATTAAGTTGGAATCGGGAAATTTTTTTTAAAATTAAAAAATGCTTATTATCTATATTGCCTTCATATCCTTCAAAAATGAACAGCAATAATTTCCCCCTACCCTATAGAAACGCAGAAGATGAAAATGAAAAAAAGAAAAAAAATAAAATAATAAATTCCTTTCAAAATTATTGTGATAATAATAGTAGACGAGTGTATTTTTCATCTCCTGCAATATCCCCTTTAAATAATAACCAAGGAAAAGACGAAATTGATCTCGATTTTTTAGATTCACCACGTAATGCTACTTCAACCATTTTTTCCAATTGCCTGAACAGTCAGGAAAAAATGGGTGATAAAAATATATACTCATCATCAAATGGTGACATGTCTATTTTCAAACAACATATAATCGACTTTGATGTACACATGGGAAATAAGGACGCTATAATAATGAGAACCCCTTCTGAACATATCAGCACTATTCAGGAGGGAAATACATTAGTTAATAATGAGGGGAAAAATGCAAGTGAAGGGGAGAGACTAAATAGACATAATTTGAACAGCGGTATAACTATTTATAGTTCGCCGCAGTATAATCATAAACCTCTTGCTAATAAAGGAATGGACGTATGTGAACAGACAAAGGTTAACTCGGAAAAGGACTACAGTCATTGTGGAAGAGGAGTCGATAAACGTGAGAGAATAGGGCCATTCTGTTTGGATTTCCAATGCATAGGAGGAATGAAAAACGGGTGCAGCAAAGGTAGAGAAGGAGGAAGAAGTGGGAAAGGGAGCTTGAACAGATACGAAAAAGGGAAAGCAACAAAAAGCAAAAGGACGGACAAAAGGAACGGAAAAATTAAAGCACTTGGTAAGAACAGAAAGGGCGCATCTTCATCCCTCTGCCGTGAGAGTGTAACGCTTTACTCAAAAAATAATACGCTTGAATTATTTTCCAAACATAACATTAAAGATGAATATAAAAAGGAAGTAATACAGACACAATTTAAAAATAAATGCAGTTTTATAAATTTGAATTATTTAAAAAGAAACATGTTTAAGGAAATAAAATATGCTTTTTGTTCTTTTCATTATCATAATTTCTTTTATGTTCAAACCTTAGCTGATTTAAAATATTCAGCTTATGATATAACAGATAACATGGTACACAAATATATACAGGATAGTTACCCTTTTGCAAATTATTCACCCAATTTCCAGTCATTTAGAATTTTAGCAAAAACTCAAGCATACGATCACAGTAAAATATTTTATAATCAGTCTTTTAATTTTTATAAATTCCTCCTGGACAAATTGAAAGATAAACATGATTGCAAACTAAATACAACCAATGACTGGGGAGGGAAGCTGTCCATTGGGGGGGACAAACCTTCCAGAAAAATCCAACATAATTATGGTAATTCCTTTAACAGCAAAGTTTTCCCATTAGACGAGCTCAAAGACAGTTACAGTAACATTAATGGAGCATATGATCAGAACCAAAATACACAGATGAATTTCTCTTCCGAACTGAATGAGCAGGACAGTGTTAGGAGCAATAATAGTGCCTTCAATAATTTTATTACACAAGACGGTAATGTAGAAGAACAATCAGGGGAATTATGTAACAGTTATCATCAGAATGATGACAATGTATTTAGAAATGATAGGGTGGTGAAATACTCAAAAATTGAAGAATTAGTGAAGGATATAGAGATAGAAGATCAGTTATATGATAAAGGAAAAACAGAGCAAAAGTTTACCTTGTCAACGTTAAGAGATGCATATAATTTGAAAGAGCTAATGGATGTATATAATGAAAAGGGAATATATTACATTTTAAGTAGTATGCAAAAAATAAAATTTGGAAATGGAAAAACAAAATCTGATAAAAAATTAGTGAAACGTTTTTTCATTCATGTTTGTAAAGAACTAGATAAGTGCGTATCTGTAAAAAATTTTTTTTTTTACGAAACACCTATTTGTTTTTGTCTTTACAAGAAGGATTATAATAATAAAAGTCAGTATAATACGTACATAAATTCGTATGAATTTCTCCTAGACACTGTACTATTTTTTAATAACAACGATTTGTTGAAGAGGGAGATGAACAAGTTGCACATTTATGATGAACATATTCTATTTATGTATAAAAAGAAAAAAGAAAAGCAAAAAAAAAAGAAAAAAATGGTGCACACGGTAGAGGCAGAACAAATGGTAGAAGCAGAACACATGGAAAGAGAATCGCACGCTGTGTTTGAAAAAGTACCTGAACGGGGAAAGGACAACGAAAAGAACGGGAAAAATAAAGAAAAAATGAGTAGCGCATACAAAAAAAATGATGTTACATTTGTTAATAATCCACTACATGTTAACAATAACTTGAACAATCATTTAGGAGAAGATTTATTTGTAAGATTGAGAAGAACTTACAATAATAGTGTGTACAGAGAAAGTAGGAGTAGAAACTTTGATAAAGACACCTATCATAGTGACAGACCATTTAATTACGATGAACTGCTAACCAAATTTAAAAAAAGAAAGTTGCTGTTCCTAAGCAAGGATATTACTTATCATATTTTTCAACATATTCTACAAAATGAATATTATATTCCAGTACCGAAATATATGAAAAATAAAATAAAAATTAAGGAAGACGATTTTCAATGTACTCCTATTACGTGCTTTAAAAATTATTCAGTTGGTTTTTACAACAAAAAACTATTTGATATTTACAATTCCATTAATTTTCATAGTTTAAAAAATTTTGACATGCACAAATATATATACAATGAGTACTTTAACATAAGAGGTGTTAAAATAGAAGAAAGTACTCTGAATAAGCATACAAAGGAAACAGAAAAAAATTTATTTAATACTTCAAATATAAGTGGATATAGGGGTGGGTACAAGGTGGATTATTCCTTATTGAATAAAATGTATGAGTTATGGCCAAATAATGAAAAGAGTTATCATTCCAAGGAAGACTATATGGTAAAACTTTTATTCATATCTTGTTCTTGTGAAAAAAGGAGGGAAAATGTTCTAATAAACAACGGGGCTTCATTCCGTCCACGTGCACTCACATATGTACATGAATATACATACATATATATATATTCGTGCGTACATATACACGTGTATGTGTACTTAAATTACAACTAAATATATTTGCGCCTGCGTTGACATAATTTATGTCTTGTTCAGGCGTTTTAGTTCACGTTACTATATATATATATATATTTTTTTTTTTTTTTCTTGCGTGTACAGGAAATTGTGGAAAATCTGAAAAACCGGGAAAAAGTTATTTTTTATGGTTAAGCTCGATTGAACATAAAAAAATATTTATGAGAGCAAAAAGAGGATCCACGAGGAAGTAATCAAAATGGACTAAAACTTTTGCAGTAATATATTTTTGCTGCATTTTCCCACGTTATATTTCATATATGTGTATATCCATATGTGCACATAATACCAAACAAAATACATTATATGTATGTATGCATATATATATGTGTGCATAATTCTCACTCATGTTGGATTGTGCCACATTTTTGGGAATGTTGTCCCACGGCCTTCTGCCTGCACACACAAGCAAAAAAAAACTCTAAACCAGTTAGCTAGCCATTTGTGCGTTCATAAACATGTACATTCATACATACATAAGTGAATATATATATGAATGTACATGTATTTTTTTTATTTTTTGTTAATGCTTTAAATAATTAAGAGGACGGATCGCGAAAATGCTTGAAAATACATTAATCTTATTAGTAATTTTTTTTGAGGACCTAATCAAATACATCTTCGCGAAGGATATAAAATATATACATATGCGTATGCACCCACATTATTTTGACTTCCTATTTTTTTACAATTTTACACTTAAAAACTTATTTGTTGAAAATTAAAGTTTAAAATC
Source organism: Plasmodium malariae (assembly GCF_900090045.1). Lineage (NCBI taxonomy): Eukaryota > Apicomplexa > Aconoidasida > Haemosporida > Plasmodiidae > Plasmodium > Plasmodium malariae. The sequence goes on along the minus strand of NC_041779.1, from coordinate 1,272,083 downwards.
AATACATTTCAAAATAAATATTCTTGTTTCTGTGTTTTTTTATAACATACAACATATAAATATATGTATATGTGCATATATAAGTATATATATATATATGTATATGTTCGTATATTAGTATATATATATATATATATAAATGTATACGTTCGTATATTAGTATATATATATATATATATATATATATATTTAAAACCAAAAATTGTAGATATATTCTCAGTATTTAAATAAATTAGACAAAAATTCCTTTTTTAAAAAAAAAAAAAAAAAAAAAAAGAATGAAGTTAATTTTTTTTTTTTCACAATATATTTTACCCTTTTTCCTTTCGTACACATAAAACATATCGGTTATACATGCAATTATCTGTACATAACTGTGCATATAGACACACATATGAATATATATACACATAAATACATATACGTATGTATACAATAAAACGCATGTATCACATGCATAAACGTAAGAACATATGTGCACAGGTATACATATATATATATATGTGTTTATACGTATCTATTATGTATGCGCTCATAAATACGCGATTTTCAAAATGGAGGTATACATACATTACGTTAGAAACTGCGATATCCATTTAAAGGCAGCAGCATAGCCCATCCTTCTTATAACACTGCACATAAATAACTCTACGGGTCTTACTCCTGAATTTCCTTTCATATTATTAACAGTTACATTCGAAAATAAATTTAAGTGTTGCCTTAATTCATCTTCACTTGCTGCATCAGGTTTATCAATTTTATTCCCTAAAACAACAAATGGTACATTACTTAACTCTTCTGTTTCTAATAAATGTTTTAATTCTTCTCTAGCTTCACTAAATCTTGATCTATCAGTTGTATCAATCATAAATACAACAGCATCCACTGCTGCAAAATAATCTCTCCATATTCTCCTTGCCGTTTCATGTCCACCCAAATCAAATGTTTTAAATCTTATTTTACCAACAACTAATTCTTCAGAATGTGGATGTAGAGTCGGAACGTGTTGAGCGACTCTATCATCCTTTAACATGTGCAGTAACGTTGTCTTACCGGCATTATCTAGGCCTATCATCGTAAAATACGTATTTACAAATGTACACACATATACAGAGAAAAACAAGGCATGTATTATATATATATATATATATATATATATATATATATATATATATATATATATATATGCAGTACGCATATGTATCTATGTGTACGTATGCTTATATACACACGTATGTGCATACATACGTAAATAAGTTTATGCATTATTTACGAACCCATTAAGACACATAAGTTACGTATTGTGTAATAAATCATTTGTAAAGCCCTTTTTACAACTCGTTTAAAATTCGAATTATACACATGTATATATACATAAATACGTATGTACATATATACAAATATACATATATACACATATACATATATACAAATATACATATATACACATATACATATATACACATATACATATATACACATATACATATATACACATATACATATATAGACATACACATAAACACATAGTAATGTTACCTAAAAATAAAATTCTTGCACTCTTTTGTGATAATCCTAAATGTGCTAAAATATCTCTAAACCTAAAAAGTTTTTAAGTGTTAGGTATTTATGATATATACAAAGAAAACCAAAACGTGGAAAAAAAAAAAAAAAAAAAAAACGTACAACAAAAATGTTAATAATTAATGAACCAAAAATAAAAAAACAAAAAAAAAAAAAAAAAACAATTTGAATGACCAAGAGACTTCATATATATATATAATATTTTGCCTTTGTGTGTATATGGTTTTTTCTTTTTTTTTAACTAACCAATTTATGATAAACATTTTTATTTCTTTTGTAGTCAATACTTTATGTTATCTTAATCTGTAACTTATGTTTTTATTTTATTATTATATTTTTTTTTTTTTTTTTTACAACATTTATTCAATCACTTAAAAAATAAAAATAAAATGAAAATCTATATAAAAACAAAAATAAAAGCTTTATTTTGTCACAGTGATTTATAATTTTTCAATATTTCCATTGGATGGTGGAATGGTTATAAAAATAAAAAAAAATAAAAAAAGGAAAAAGAAAAGGAAAAAGCAAAAGAAAAGGAAAAAGCAAAAGAAAAGGAAAAGGAAAAAGCAAAAGAAAAGGAAAAGGAAAAAGCAAAAGAAAAGGAAAAAGCAAACGAAAAAGGAAAAAGAAAGGTAAAAGAAGATGCAAATTTAATTTGTCATTGTTACTAAAATGTAATATAAAACCATGTCAATGATAAAATTAGAAATCCACATCAATTTTATTTTTAATTTTGTTAAAAAGATGTTCGCATTTTTACAAATGCGTATCGCTTTGTAAGTACTTATATATGTATTATATATATGTATAAATATGTATGTAATATTAATACCCGCGTTTTAAATGCATAGGTATAATGAAGTGATAATAATACAAAACATATGATATATATATATAATGTAACAATGCATATGGATAATATTTACATGTAACATATAATTGACAAAAAATTTTAATTTCTTTTTTAAGAAAATTCTTTTTTTTTTTTCTCCCAGTATTTTTTTTAACGAGATATGAAAATTCACAATTTGCGAAATTTTTTTTTATTTCAAAAACGATAAATTTTTTTACTTGAAATGGCACTATAACGTATGTGTGTTGGGTATATTTACGTATAAACATACATATGCATACATATACATACATTCATACATACATACATAAACATTATATACATTATATACACACATATACATACATATACATACATATACATACATATACATTATATACATACATATTTGTTTTTATGTAATATATATATTTTTACGTTAAGTTTTACTTTTTCCTGTTAACGCGTCACTTTAGCATTGGTAATAATTTTCCATCTAAGGATTTAATGTACGTACATTGTCCATTTTATATTTTTCTTACGCCTTTTTTTTTTTTTTTTTTTTTTTTTTTTTTTTTTACATAAATTAAAACATAATTGAAGTATACTTGAATCTATTAGACTGTATCACCATAATACCCAGTTTTAAAGCTTTAAAATTTTCGATTTTGTATATCGTTTACTAATATAAGTCATTTTTACAAAAATGAGTTGTGCTTTAGGAAAAGGATAATTTATAAAATTGTAATATAATTCTTCTTTGTATCGTTTTTTTGCATTTTTTGAAAAAAGAAAAAAATAAAATTAGCCTAAAGTTTCAACTAGAATTAAGGCTATTTATTATTATTATTATAATATTAGTGGAAAAAATTTTTTGCTTTCAAAGAATTTTACGTCAGCGTAAATTATACTTTACTGAATTGTTCTGAAATCCAAAAAGAAAGTAAACGCATATGTACATACATACGTATGTATGTGTGTATATGTTTATACATATTTGCACTTTAATATACATCCTTTTTTCTGGAAATAGAAAACTGTACTTACGACAACTGTTATCCGCTTTATTTTAAAAAAAAAAATAATAGACGGAGTAACAGAATAAAAAAGGTCCATAAGAAGTTACTGCAATAAGAAGCGCAAGATTGAAGGAATGAAGAAATAATAATTATTCATTAACCCTTGCATACGCACACATACAAAAAAAAAAAAAAAAGTCAGATTTGATTATTAAAAATTGCTGCTTAAAAAATATGAAGGGTAAATTTTTTCATTTAAACATAACAAATTTGTTCTAACTCAGTCAATGGTTTATAAGAAAGGACTAACTGAAGTGGTATTTGATGTAAACAAAACAATACGATATTTAAATTGTGAAAAACGAAAAAAAAAAAAAAAAAAAAAAAAAAATACATGTTTTTGTATTACATACATATGTGTAGATGAAAATAAGGATGGGGAATTTTTTTCTGAAAGAAAAAAATTGTGATATTATTAGAAAAAAGGGAGATATATTAAACATAAGAAATTTTAAAGCAGTACATGTTGAAACATTTTATCCTCCATCAAAAAAATCCAGAAAAATATCAGTGTGCAGGTGTTGGAAATCAAATAATTTCCCATATTGTGATAATACTCATCAAAAATTGCAACAACAAGGAATAGTTTGCGGTCCTTTACTCTTAGAAATAAGAAGGAACAACAGTGCAAATTCGTATTAAAACAAATGAGGAAGAACAAGGATTGAAAATTGTTAATAAGAAGGGTGTTGTAAAAATGCATTAAAAAATGTGTTTCCGTTTTGAAAAAGAAGATTAATGATATTAATATGAACAGGTCAGGTGAATAATTAAACATTATTAAAAATGGCTAACATATGGACAGTTAATAGTATGAGCAGGTCAGGTAAATTCTTAAAAAGGAAGAAATTTCTCCGTAGGGTTAAAAAAAGGTAAAAATATTTGCACGTAATTTAATTTTTTTTTTTTTTTTTTTTTTTTATATATATATATATATGTAAATAATTATAGACACCTCTCTGAATTAATATTATCTAACCACATAGACTATACACATTTTTAAATTTGTTTACTTGTTTTTAGCTTTATTTTTAATCATTTTAAAGAATTTTAAAAGGCATTTTTAAATGTTTTTTTATTTTGTAGTTATGTTGCTATGTCGTTATGAAGCTTTTTTTTTTAATGCGAAGCATCTCAAATACACTCGATCGAGTGTGCCTATACATACATACATACATAAATACATATGTATATGTACCCGTACAAATAAAGATATACATATAGATACCTATTTGCGCACATGTGAAGCTTAATTAAAGGCGATCTCATGACGTTTTCTAAAATGCCAAAATTGCTTTTTATAAAGTACTCACCATACTTTCAACAATGAAAATAGAAGAATTGAAAATACATTATGAACTATAGTGTAGCAATATTGGCAGCAAATTAAAGCATATACATAAAAAGATGTTATAAAATAATGCACGAAATAGCTAGCTCTATTTCGTATGAATAACAAAAAAAAAAAAAAAAGCTATATGAACATAAATAGGAAAAAAAAAAAAAAAATAAATAAAAATAAAAAAATATATTACAGTACAATATAATAAACTTAAATACAATTAATAGAATTAAATACAAAATAATAAAATTACATACAATATAATAAAATTAAATACAATCAACAGAATTAAATACAAAATAATAAAATTACATACAATATAATAAAATTAAATACAATTAATAGAATTAAATACAAAATAATAAAATTAAATACAATATATTAAAATTAAGTATAATAAAAAAAAAAAAACAATTCAATCAAACGTTCCTATAATGGGGGCAGATATCGGATGACATTACGCTGCAATTTTTTTTATTTTTTTTTTGCCCTCACTGCTTCATTTTTGTGATGTACCCCCTTTACATATAAATTGCATCCTACACTGCTACACATATCTTTCTTCTCATCATTACTTAACCTCCTCGAATAGTATGGAAACATCCAGAAGTGTTATTTTGTGAAAGACAGAGCAGTCATAAAACCTGTCCATGATTTGATCAACCACATCATCTACTGTAGTAGCTTGTGTATCACATGACTTTTCACATGTTTGTAGTAGTGTGTCTAAATTATAATTTTTAATAACATTTTCTATATCTAAGCTCATTTCTCTTTCTACATATGCTGAACTATAATTGGCCCCAAAAGAACTATATATATCTACAACAAATGGAATTTTTGGTTTCATTTTTACTTCTAATTTTACTTTAATTTTTTTTTTATCTAACGTTTCATACACATGTATATATTTTTTTTGTATTGGAATGACTCGCATGAGAATTATTCTATACTTTAGAGGATTAAAAAAAAAAGTCATCAAGTCGTCATATATGTATGGTAGCACTGTCCCATCTGTTTTATTTTCAATTAAACATATATATCCTTCTGGTACCTTCTTAAGGGTAAAATAAAAAAATAAAGATGTTATTAAACACCCTGCTAATAAATTAAAATTTTTCAAACTTCGAAATTTTATTTTTTTACAAGATGTTAAATCATCTGCAGGTGATACATCTTTCCGAGTTACTATATCCCCATCTATTTCAACATAATCAGCATGTATCTTATTTACTCTTATATCTTTTTCCTTTGTACAGTGTTTAACACCATTTATAATATTATTATCTACTTTCAATTTATTTTCCCCCCCATCTTCTTTTATATGCACATTTTTTTCAATATTAGAAATATTCTTTCTGCAAGTTCTGTACAAATGGTAATAATTTACGTAAATTCGAAATGGGAGGAAATTCCTTCTCATTTTTGTTACACCTCTTCATTGGCTGCACTGCAATGTACGCGGCTTAACGCTGATATATATTGCATTTCATGCAGATATATATTTTGCCTCACGCTGATATATATTGCGCTTCACGCAGATATATATTTCTCCTCAAGCTGATATATATTTCGCCTCAAGCTGATATATATTGCTCTTCACACTGATATATATTCCACTTCCAACCAATTCACTTTATTTTCTTTTTTCTTTTTCCACCCCCCAACGAGAGAATATATTATTTCAAGTATTTGCTGACAGAATGATTAAGGTCGTTTCAGTGAGCTATGGTTCTTACTAAACTAGTACTATATACTTATACCTCATTTTTGAAGATAATAGCTTTTTTTCTTTTTTTTTTTTTTTTAATTTTTCGTATACTTTTGCACACAATCGATTTGTAACAATACAACGGAAAAGGTCAACATCGAACTGAGTTTGTTTTTCCTGTTCAGTGTTATCACCCTTCAGGTATTTCTTCTAATGCTTTTTGTAGTATATATTTGCTAATGTTTTTCTGTAGCAAGGAAATGAATGGAGGGGAATAGTGTCTCAATATAATGGAAAAGGTGTATATATATATATATATATATATATATATATATATATATATATATATATATGTACATACGTATCAAAACATGTGTTGATTTTATATTCGCATGAACAAATACATATGCGCAAATTTATTCATATCTGTATACAGTTACCTTTACGCATATTCATATGCATGTATATTTGTACTTACACAAATTTATGCGTTGTTCGTTTTATATCTTCAAGGGTTCTTACCGGATGAGAAGTA